>NW_026775114.1:0-25689 GCF_963082965.1 Carassius carassius | reverse complement strand
CGACTGGGGAGGGGCCAAGGAGTATGATAAACCACGTTTCAGCTCTCTAGCAGATACGGATCACAAGATATGGGGGGTCGATCAATTCAAAGGTGATCAATCTTCGCATTTATCCCTATAACCTAACACAAACCCTAACCCTAACCCTAACGCTTATAGGGCTATTGGTGGGATCGACCCTGTAACTCGGCTCCTGGTGGTGTTAGAGAGACGGGACCGCCCGCGATCCAAAGCCCGCCCCCCGACACCCTACCTGGGCCCGCTCTGGTCTCCGTGGGACCCACAAGGCCCCGGGTATAGGCACCGAACCATATGTGATGCCTCACTCGCGCCACTTGTGCCAAAACTCAACAGGGCTCATTTTGAAGTGGAACATGACAGAGACGCCGGACCACTTACGTCGCGATCGGGACGAGCCCCTCAAAGACCCTAAACCCCTAAAGACATGAGAACCTGTGAAAACCATATACATACATACACAAATATACATGCACATATGCATATACACATATGTATTATACATCAGTTAAGTGTGATTTATCAAGATGAGTTTATTTTTTATCAATGCTATTGTAAATACATTTAAATTCAAATAAAACTTTCTCCAGTTTAATTTAATTGTGCATTGATTCATTCATTTGTAAGAATCATTATTATCTTTATTATTATTTTATCTGTGTAAAAGCACGAGAAAAACCTACACACCAGTCTCCTCACCTTCAGGCATTTGCCCTAGAGTGAATATTTAAAAACAAAGTCATTTCTGAAATAAAATACTTATACATTTTCAAATAGAACAGAATAAAAATAATAAATTCAATCACAGTGGGGGAGTCTTCTTTGGTGTGACTGTAAATAATTTATTTTTTCGGTTGGTTTTCACAAAAAGAGGTAGTGAACACGTGAGAAATACATTGATAGATTTATATTATATATATTGTATATTCTGTTTATTAGATTCTACAAAAATACTACATATAAAAAGGATACTCGACAGTGCAGTACCTTTGTGTGACCACAAGATGTAGATGTCACATAACGTGTGAACCTGTTAAAATCATATACACGTGAAAAGGGAATGTTGTATATGTATGTATCTAAATGTATATTTAAATATATAGATATATAATTTTTCCAATAAGACTTTTTTACATACCATAAATATATTGTGACAAGAGACAAATATCTGTTTTTTTTATTTCTATAAAACTTTGATTCATAACATGAAAATCTTTTTTTTTAAGACAGTAGTATGACAATTTAATTCTAACAAGAATGAAGACAAAACACAAAGTCATTTCTGAAATAGAGCACTTATCGTATTGCAAATAAATGAACGATTCGCACCATACATGATGCCCCAAAAACACTAAGTCCCACCCATACATTCGAAAATCAAGTAAGTGATCAACTCCATATCTCGGCACCTGGTGGCGCTAGACCGACGAAACCAAGTGCAATCGACTGGGGAGGGGCCAAGGAGTATGATAAACCACGTTTCAGCTCTCTAGCAGATACGGATCACAAGATATGGGGGGTCGATCAATTCAAAGGTGATCAATCTTCGCATTTATCCCTATAACCTAACACAAACCCTAACCCTAACCCTAACGCTTATAGGGCTATTGGTGGGATCGACCCTGTAACTCGGCTCCTGGTGGTGTTAGAGAGACGGGACCGCCCGCGATCCAAAGCCCGCCCCCCGACACCCTACCTGGGCCCGCTCTGGTCTCCGTGGGACCCACAAGGCCCCGGGTATAGGCACCGAACCATATGTGATGCCTCACTCGCGCCACTTGTGCCAAAACTCAACAGGGCTCATTTTGAAGTGGAACATGACAGAGACGCCGGACCACTTACGTCGCGATCGGGACGAGCCCCTCAAAGACCCTAAACCCCTAAAGACATGAGAACCTGTGAAAACCATATACATACATACACAAATATACATGCACATATGCATATACACATATGTATTATACATCAGTTAAGTGTGATTTATCAAGATGAGTTTATTTTTTATCAATGCTATTGTAAATACATTTAAATTCAAATAAAACTTTCTCCAGTTTAATTTAATTGTGCATTGATTCATTCATTTGTAAGAATCATTATTATCTTTATTATTATTTTATCTGTGTAAAAGCACGAGAAAAACCTACACACCAGTCTCCTCACCTTCAGGCATTTGCCCTAGAGTGAATATTTAAAAACAAAGTCATTTCTGAAATAAAATACTTATACATTTTCAAATAGAACAGAATAAAAATAATAAATTCAATCACAGTGGGGGAGTCTTCTTTGGTGTGACTGTAAATAATTTATTTTTTCGGTTGGTTTTCACAAAAAGAGGTAGTGAACACGTGAGAAATACATTGATAGATTTATATTATATATATTGTATATTCTGTTTATTAGATTCTACAAAAATACTACATATAAAAAGGATACTCGACAGTGCAGTACCTTTGTGTGACCACAAGATGTAGATGTCACATAACGTGTGAACCTGTTAAAATCATATACACGTGAAAAGGGAATGTTGTATATGTATGTATCTAAATGTATATTTAAATATATAGATATATAATTTTTCCAATAAGACTTTTTTACATACCATAAATATATTGTGACAAGAGACAAATATCTGTTTTTTTTATTTCTATAAAACTTTGATTCATAACATGAAAATCTTTTTTTTTAAGACAGTAGTATGACAATTTAATTCTAACAAGAATGAAGACAAAACACAAAGTCATTTCTGAAATAGAGCACTTATCGTATTGCAAATAAATGAACGATTCGCACCATACATGATGCCCCAAAAACACTAAGTCCCACCCATACATTCGAAAATCAAGTAAGTGATCAACTCCATATCTCGGCACCTGGTGGCGCTAGACCGACGAAACCAAGTGCAATCGACTGGGGAGGGGCCAAGGAGTATGATAAACCACGTTTCAGCTCTCTAGCAGATACGGATCACAAGATATGGGGGGTCGATCAATTCAAAGGTGATCAATCTTCGCATTTATCCCTATAACCTAACACAAACCCTAACCCTAACCCTAACGCTTATAGGGCTATTGGTGGGATCGACCCTGTAACTCGGCTCCTGGTGGTGTTAGAGAGACGGGACCGCCCGCGATCCAAAGCCCGCCCCCCGACACCCTACCTGGGCCCGCTCTGGTCTCCGTGGGACCCACAAGGCCCCGGGTATAGGCACCGAACCATATGTGATGCCTCACTCGCGCCACTTGTGCCAAAACTCAACAGGGCTCATTTTGAAGTGGAACATGACAGAGACGCCGGACCACTTACGTCGCGATCGGGACGAGCCCCTCAAAGACCCTAAACCCCTAAAGACATGAGAACCTGTGAAAACCATATACATACATACACAAATATACATGCACATATGCATATACACATATGTATTATACATCAGTTAAGTGTGATTTATCAAGATGAGTTTATTTTTTATCAATGCTATTGTAAATACATTTAAATTCAAATAAAACTTTCTCCAGTTTAATTTAATTGTGCATTGATTCATTCATTTGTAAGAATCATTATTATCTTTATTATTATTTTATCTGTGTAAAAGCACGAGAAAAACCTACACACCAGTCTCCTCACCTTCAGGCATTTGCCCTAGAGTGAATATTTAAAAACAAAGTCATTTCTGAAATAAAATACTTATACATTTTCAAATAGAACAGAATAAAAATAATAAATTCAATCACAGTGGGGGAGTCTTCTTTGGTGTGACTGTAAATAATTTATTTTTTCGGTTGGTTTTCACAAAAAGAGGTAGTGAACACGTGAGAAATACATTGATAGATTTATATTATATATATTGTATATTCTGTTTATTAGATTCTACAAAAATACTACATATAAAAAGGATACTCGACAGTGCAGTACCTTTGTGTGACCACAAGATGTAGATGTCACATAACGTGTGAACCTGTTAAAATCATATACACGTGAAAAGGGAATGTTGTATATGTATGTATCTAAATGTATATTTAAATATATAGATATATAATTTTTCCAATAAGACTTTTTTACATACCATAAATATATTGTGACAAGAGACAAATATCTGTTTTTTTTATTTCTATAAAACTTTGATTCATAACATGAAAATCTTTTTTTTTAAGACAGTAGTATGACAATTTAATTCTAACAAGAATGAAGACAAAACACAAAGTCATTTCTGAAATAGAGCACTTATCGTATTGCAAATAAATGAACGATTCGCACCATACATGATGCCCCAAAAACACTAAGTCCCACCCATACATTCGAAAATCAAGTAAGTGATCAACTCCATATCTCGGCACCTGGTGGCGCTAGACCGACGAAACCAAGTGCAATCGACTGGGGAGGGGCCAAGGAGTATGATAAACCACGTTTCAGCTCTCTAGCAGATACGGATCACAAGATATGGGGGGTCGATCAATTCAAAGGTGATCAATCTTCGCATTTATCCCTATAACCTAACACAAACCCTAACCCTAACCCTAACGCTTATAGGGCTATTGGTGGGATCGACCCTGTAACTCGGCTCCTGGTGGTGTTAGAGAGACGGGACCGCCCGCGATCCAAAGCCCGCCCCCCGACACCCTACCTGGGCCCGCTCTGGTCTCCGTGGGACCCACAAGGCCCCGGGTATAGGCACCGAACCATATGTGATGCCTCACTCGCGCCACTTGTGCCAAAACTCAACAGGGCTCATTTTGAAGTGGAACATGACAGAGACGCCGGACCACTTACGTCGCGATCGGGACGAGCCCCTCAAAGACCCTAAACCCCTAAAGACATGAGAACCTGTGAAAACCATATACATACATACACAAATATACATGCACATATGCATATACACATATGTATTATACATCAGTTAAGTGTGATTTATCAAGATGAGTTTATTTTTTATCAATGCTATTGTAAATACATTTAAATTCAAATAAAACTTTCTCCAGTTTAATTTAATTGTGCATTGATTCATTCATTTGTAAGAATCATTATTATCTTTATTATTATTTTATCTGTGTAAAAGCACGAGAAAAACCTACACACCAGTCTCCTCACCTTCAGGCATTTGCCCTAGAGTGAATATTTAAAAACAAAGTCATTTCTGAAATAAAATACTTATACATTTTCAAATAGAACAGAATAAAAATAATAAATTCAATCACAGTGGGGGAGTCTTCTTTGGTGTGACTGTAAATAATTTATTTTTTCGGTTGGTTTTCACAAAAAGAGGTAGTGAACACGTGAGAAATACATTGATAGATTTATATTATATATATTGTATATTCTGTTTATTAGATTCTACAAAAATACTACATATAAAAAGGATACTCGACAGTGCAGTACCTTTGTGTGACCACAAGATGTAGATGTCACATAACGTGTGAACCTGTTAAAATCATATACACGTGAAAAGGGAATGTTGTATATGTATGTATCTAAATGTATATTTAAATATATAGATATATAATTTTTCCAATAAGACTTTTTTACATACCATAAATATATTGTGACAAGAGACAAATATCTGTTTTTTTTATTTCTATAAAACTTTGATTCATAACATGAAAATCTTTTTTTTTAAGACAGTAGTATGACAATTTAATTCTAACAAGAATGAAGACAAAACACAAAGTCATTTCTGAAATAGAGCACTTATCGTATTGCAAATAAATGAACGATTCGCACCATACATGATGCCCCAAAAACACTAAGTCCCACCCATACATTCGAAAATCAAGTAAGTGATCAACTCCATATCTCGGCACCTGGTGGCGCTAGACCGACGAAACCAAGTGCAATCGACTGGGGAGGGGCCAAGGAGTATGATAAACCACGTTTCAGCTCTCTAGCAGATACGGATCACAAGATATGGGGGGTCGATCAATTCAAAGGTGATCAATCTTCGCATTTATCCCTATAACCTAACACAAACCCTAACCCTAACCCTAACGCTTATAGGGCTATTGGTGGGATCGACCCTGTAACTCGGCTCCTGGTGGTGTTAGAGAGACGGGACCGCCCGCGATCCAAAGCCCGCCCCCCGACACCCTACCTGGGCCCGCTCTGGTCTCCGTGGGACCCACAAGGCCCCGGGTATAGGCACCGAACCATATGTGATGCCTCACTCGCGCCACTTGTGCCAAAACTCAACAGGGCTCATTTTGAAGTGGAACATGACAGAGACGCCGGACCACTTACGTCGCGATCGGGACGAGCCCCTCAAAGACCCTAAACCCCTAAAGACATGAGAACCTGTGAAAACCATATACATACATACACAAATATACATGCACATATGCATATACACATATGTATTATACATCAGTTAAGTGTGATTTATCAAGATGAGTTTATTTTTTATCAATGCTATTGTAAATACATTTAAATTCAAATAAAACTTTCTCCAGTTTAATTTAATTGTGCATTGATTCATTCATTTGTAAGAATCATTATTATCTTTATTATTATTTTATCTGTGTAAAAGCACGAGAAAAACCTACACACCAGTCTCCTCACCTTCAGGCATTTGCCCTAGAGTGAATATTTAAAAACAAAGTCATTTCTGAAATAAAATACTTATACATTTTCAAATAGAACAGAATAAAAATAATAAATTCAATCACAGTGGGGGAGTCTTCTTTGGTGTGACTGTAAATAATTTATTTTTTCGGTTGGTTTTCACAAAAAGAGGTAGTGAACACGTGAGAAATACATTGATAGATTTATATTATATATATTGTATATTCTGTTTATTAGATTCTACAAAAATACTACATATAAAAAGGATACTCGACAGTGCAGTACCTTTGTGTGACCACAAGATGTAGATGTCACATAACGTGTGAACCTGTTAAAATCATATACACGTGAAAAGGGAATGTTGTATATGTATGTATCTAAATGTATATTTAAATATATAGATATATAATTTTTCCAATAAGACTTTTTTACATACCATAAATATATTGTGACAAGAGACAAATATCTGTTTTTTTTATTTCTATAAAACTTTGATTCATAACATGAAAATCTTTTTTTTTAAGACAGTAGTATGACAATTTAATTCTAACAAGAATGAAGACAAAACACAAAGTCATTTCTGAAATAGAGCACTTATCGTATTGCAAATAAATGAACGATTCGCACCATACATGATGCCCCAAAAACACTAAGTCCCACCCATACATTCGAAAATCAAGTAAGTGATCAACTCCATATCTCGGCACCTGGTGGCGCTAGACCGACGAAACCAAGTGCAATCGACTGGGGAGGGGCCAAGGAGTATGATAAACCACGTTTCAGCTCTCTAGCAGATACGGATCACAAGATATGGGGGGTCGATCAATTCAAAGGTGATCAATCTTCGCATTTATCCCTATAACCTAACACAAACCCTAACCCTAACCCTAACGCTTATAGGGCTATTGGTGGGATCGACCCTGTAACTCGGCTCCTGGTGGTGTTAGAGAGACGGGACCGCCCGCGATCCAAAGCCCGCCCCCCGACACCCTACCTGGGCCCGCTCTGGTCTCCGTGGGACCCACAAGGCCCCGGGTATAGGCACCGAACCATATGTGATGCCTCACTCGCGCCACTTGTGCCAAAACTCAACAGGGCTCATTTTGAAGTGGAACATGACAGAGACGCCGGACCACTTACGTCGCGATCGGGACGAGCCCCTCAAAGACCCTAAACCCCTAAAGACATGAGAACCTGTGAAAACCATATACATACATACACAAATATACATGCACATATGCATATACACATATGTATTATACATCAGTTAAGTGTGATTTATCAAGATGAGTTTATTTTTTATCAATGCTATTGTAAATACATTTAAATTCAAATAAAACTTTCTCCAGTTTAATTTAATTGTGCATTGATTCATTCATTTGTAAGAATCATTATTATCTTTATTATTATTTTATCTGTGTAAAAGCACGAGAAAAACCTACACACCAGTCTCCTCACCTTCAGGCATTTGCCCTAGAGTGAATATTTAAAAACAAAGTCATTTCTGAAATAAAATACTTATACATTTTCAAATAGAACAGAATAAAAATAATAAATTCAATCACAGTGGGGGAGTCTTCTTTGGTGTGACTGTAAATAATTTATTTTTTCGGTTGGTTTTCACAAAAAGAGGTAGTGAACACGTGAGAAATACATTGATAGATTTATATTATATATATTGTATATTCTGTTTATTAGATTCTACAAAAATACTACATATAAAAAGGATACTCGACAGTGCAGTACCTTTGTGTGACCACAAGATGTAGATGTCACATAACGTGTGAACCTGTTAAAATCATATACACGTGAAAAGGGAATGTTGTATATGTATGTATCTAAATGTATATTTAAATATATAGATATAATTTTTCCAATAAGACTTTTTTACATACCATAAATATATTGTGACAAGAGACAAATATCTGTTTTTTTTATTTCTATAAAACTTTGATTCATAACATGAAAATCTTTTTTTTTAAGACAGTAGTATGACAATTTAATTCTAACAAGAATGAAGACAAAACACAAAGTCATTTCTGAAATAGAGCACTTATCGTATTGCAAATAAATGAACGATTCGCACCATACATGATGCCCCAAAAACACTAAGTCCCACCCATACATTCGAAAATCAAGTAAGTGATCAACTCCATATCTCGGCACCTGGTGGCGCTAGACCGACGAAACCAAGTGCAATCGACTGGGGAGGGGCCAAGGAGTATGATAAACCACGTTTCAGCTCTCTAGCAGATACGGATCACAAGATATGGGGGGTCGATCAATTCAAAGGTGATCAATCTTCGCATTTATCCCTATAACCTAACACAAACCCTAACCCTAACCCTAACGCTTATAGGGCTATTGGTGGGATCGACCCTGTAACTCGGCTCCTGGTGGTGTTAGAGAGACGGGACCGCCCGCGATCCAAAGCCCGCCCCCCGACACCCTACCTGGGCCCGCTCTGGTCTCCGTGGGACCCACAAGGCCCCGGGTATAGGCACCGAACCATATGTGATGCCTCACTCGCGCCACTTGTGCCAAAACTCAACAGGGCTCATTTTGAAGTGGAACATGACAGAGACGCCGGACCACTTACGTCGCGATCGGGACGAGCCCCTCAAAGACCCTAAACCCCTAAAGACATGAGAACCTGTGAAAACCATATACATACATACACAAATATACATGCACATATGCATATACACATATGTATTATACATCAGTTAAGTGTGATTTATCAAGATGAGTTTATTTTTTATCAATGCTATTGTAAATACATTTAAATTCAAATAAAACTTTCTCCAGTTTAATTTAATTGTGCATTGATTCATTCATTTGTAAGAATCATTATTATCTTTATTATTATTTTATCTGTGTAAAAGCACGAGAAAAACCTACACACCAGTCTCCTCACCTTCAGGCATTTGCCCTAGAGTGAATATTTAAAAACAAAGTCATTTCTGAAATAAAATACTTATACATTTTCAAATAGAACAGAATAAAAATAATAAATTCAATCACAGTGGGGGAGTCTTCTTTGGTGTGACTGTAAATAATTTATTTTTTCGGTTGGTTTTCACAAAAAGAGGTAGTGAACACGTGAGAAATACATTGATAGATTTATATTATATATATTGTATATTCTGTTTATTAGATTCTACAAAAATACTACATATAAAAAGGATACTCGACAGTGCAGTACCTTTGTGTGACCACAAGATGTAGATGTCACATAACGTGTGAACCTGTTAAAATCATATACACGTGAAAAGGGAATGTTGTATATGTATGTATCTAAATGTATATTTAAATATATAGATATATAATTTTTCCAATAAGACTTTTTTACATACCATAAATATATTGTGACAAGAGACAAATATCTGTTTTTTTTATTTCTATAAAACTTTGATTCATAACATGAAAATCTTTTTTTTTAAGACAGTAGTATGACAATTTAATTCTAACAAGAATGAAGACAAAACACAAAGTCATTTCTGAAATAGAGCACTTATCGTATTGCAAATAAATGAACGATTCGCACCATACATGATGCCCCAAAAACACTAAGTCCCACCCATACATTCGAAAATCAAGTAAGTGATCAACTCCATATCTCGGCACCTGGTGGCGCTAGACCGACGAAACCAAGTGCAATCGACTGGGGAGGGGCCAAGGAGTATGATAAACCACGTTTCAGCTCTCTAGCAGATACGGATCACAAGATATGGGGGGTCGA
Source organism: Carassius carassius (assembly GCF_963082965.1). Lineage (NCBI taxonomy): Eukaryota > Metazoa > Chordata > Actinopteri > Cypriniformes > Cyprinidae > Carassius > Carassius carassius. The sequence continues at coordinate 15,383 of NW_026775114.1, read as the reverse complement.
TCAATTCAAAGGTGATCAATCTTCGCATTTATCCCTATAACCTAACACAAACCCTAACCCTAACCCTAACGCTTATAGGGCTATTGGTGGGATCGACCCTGTAACTCGGCTCCTGGTGGTGTTAGAGAGACGGGACCGCCCGCGATCCAAAGCCCGCCCCCCGACACCCTACCTGGGCCCGCTCTGGTCTCCGTGGGACCCACAAGGCCCCGGGTATAGGCACCGAACCATATGTGATGCCTCACTCGCGCCACTTGTGCCAAAACTCAACAGGGCTCATTTTGAAGTGGAACATGACAGAGACGCCGGACCACTTACGTCGCGATCGGGACGAGCCCCTCAAAGACCCTAAACCCCTAAAGACATGAGAACCTGTGAAAACCATATACATACATACACAAATATACATGCACATATGCATATACACATATGTATTATACATCAGTTAAGTGTGATTTATCAAGATGAGTTTATTTTTTATCAATGCTATTGTAAATACATTTAAATTCAAATAAAACTTTCTCCAGTTTAATTTAATTGTGCATTGATTCATTCATTTGTAAGAATCATTATTATCTTTATTATTATTTTATCTGTGTAAAAGCACGAGAAAAACCTACACACCAGTCTCCTCACCTTCAGGCATTTGCCCTAGAGTGAATATTTAAAAACAAAGTCATTTCTGAAATAAAATACTTATACATTTTCAAATAGAACAGAATAAAAATAATAAATTCAATCACAGTGGGGGAGTCTTCTTTGGTGTGACTGTAAATAATTTATTTTTTCGGTTGGTTTTCACAAAAAGAGGTAGTGAACACGTGAGAAATACATTGATAGATTTATATTATATATATTGTATATTCTGTTTATTAGATTCTACAAAAATACTACATATAAAAAGGATACTCGACAGTGCAGTACCTTTGTGTGACCACAAGATGTAGATGTCACATAACGTGTGAACCTGTTAAAATCATATACACGTGAAAAGGGAATGTTGTATATGTATGTATCTAAATGTATATTTAAATATATAGATATATAATTTTTCCAATAAGACTTTTTTACATACCATAAATATATTGTGACAAGAGACAAATATCTGTTTTTTTTATTTCTATAAAACTTTGATTCATAACATGAAAATCTTTTTTTTTAAGACAGTAGTATGACAATTTAATTCTAACAAGAATGAAGACAAAACACAAAGTCATTTCTGAAATAGAGCACTTATCGTATTGCAAATAAATGAACGATTCGCACCATACATGATGCCCCAAAAACACTAAGTCCCACCCATACATTCGAAAATCAAGTAAGTGATCAACTCCATATCTCGGCACCTGGTGGCGCTAGACCGACGAAACCAAGTGCAATCGACTGGGGAGGGGCCAAGGAGTATGATAAACCACGTTTCAGCTCTCTAGCAGATACGGATCACAAGATATGGGGGGTCGATCAATTCAAAGGTGATCAATCTTCGCATTTATCCCTATAACCTAACACAAACCCTAACCCTAACCCTAACGCTTATAGGGCTATTGGTGGGATCGACCCTGTAACTCGGCTCCTGGTGGTGTTAGAGAGACGGGACCGCCCGCGATCCAAAGCCCGCCCCCCGACACCCTACCTGGGCCCGCTCTGGTCTCCGTGGGACCCACAAGGCCCCGGGTATAGGCACCGAACCATATGTGATGCCTCACTCGCGCCACTTGTGCCAAAACTCAACAGGGCTCATTTTGAAGTGGAACATGACAGAGACGCCGGACCACTTACGTCGCGATCGGGACGAGCCCCTCAAAGACCCTAAACCCCTAAAGACATGAGAACCTGTGAAAACCATATACATACATACACAAATATACATGCACATATGCATATACACATATGTATTATACATCAGTTAAGTGTGATTTATCAAGATGAGTTTATTTTTTATCAATGCTATTGTAAATACATTTAAATTCAAATAAAACTTTCTCCAGTTTAATTTAATTGTGCATTGATTCATTCATTTGTAAGAATCATTATTATCTTTATTATTATTTTATCTGTGTAAAAGCACGAGAAAAACCTACACACCAGTCTCCTCACCTTCAGGCATTTGCCCTAGAGTGAATATTTAAAAACAAAGTCATTTCTGAAATAAAATACTTATACATTTTCAAATAGAACAGAATAAAAATAATAAATTCAATCACAGTGGGGGAGTCTTCTTTGGTGTGACTGTAAATAATTTATTTTTTCGGTTGGTTTTCACAAAAAGAGGTAGTGAACACGTGAGAAATACATTGATAGATTTATATTATATATATTGTATATTCTGTTTATTAGATTCTACAAAAATACTACATATAAAAAGGATACTCGACAGTGCAGTACCTTTGTGTGACCACAAGATGTAGATGTCACATAACGTGTGAACCTGTTAAAATCATATACACGTGAAAAGGGAATGTTGTATATGTATGTATCTAAATGTATATTTAAATATATAGATATATAATTTTTCCAATAAGACTTTTTTACATACCATAAATATATTGTGACAAGAGACAAATATCTGTTTTTTTTATTTCTATAAAACTTTGATTCATAACATGAAAATCTTTTTTTTTAAGACAGTAGTATGACAATTTAATTCTAACAAGAATGAAGACAAAACACAAAGTCATTTCTGAAATAGAGCACTTATCGTATTGCAAATAAATGAACGATTCGCACCATACATGATGCCCCAAAAACACTAAGTCCCACCCATACATTCGAAAATCAAGTAAGTGATCAACTCCATATCTCGGCACCTGGTGGCGCTAGACCGACGAAACCAAGTGCAATCGACTGGGGAGGGGCCAAGGAGTATGATAAACCACGTTTCAGCTCTCTAGCAGATACGGATCACAAGATATGGGGGGTCGATCAATTCAAAGGTGATCAATCTTCGCATTTATCCCTATAACCTAACACAAACCCTAACCCTAACCCTAACGCTTATAGGGCTATTGGTGGGATCGACCCTGTAACTCGGCTCCTGGTGGTGTTAGAGAGACGGGACCGCCCGCGATCCAAAGCCCGCCCCCCGACACCCTACCTGGGCCCGCTCTGGTCTCCGTGGGACCCACAAGGCCCCGGGTATAGGCACCGAACCATATGTGATGCCTCACTCGCGCCACTTGTGCCAAAACTCAACAGGGCTCATTTTGAAGTGGAACATGACAGAGACGCCGGACCACTTACGTCGCGATCGGGACGAGCCCCTCAAAGACCCTAAACCCCTAAAGACATGAGAACCTGTGAAAACCATATACATACATACACAAATATACATGCACATATGCATATACACATATGTATTATACATCAGTTAAGTGTGATTTATCAAGATGAGTTTATTTTTTATCAATGCTATTGTAAATACATTTAAATTCAAATAAAACTTTCTCCAGTTTAATTTAATTGTGCATTGATTCATTCATTTGTAAGAATCATTATTATCTTTATTATTATTTTATCTGTGTAAAAGCACGAGAAAAACCTACACACCAGTCTCCTCACCTTCAGGCATTTGCCCTAGAGTGAATATTTAAAAACAAAGTCATTTCTGAAATAAAATACTTATACATTTTCAAATAGAACAGAATAAAAATAATAAATTCAATCACAGTGGGGGAGTCTTCTTTGGTGTGACTGTAAATAATTTATTTTTTCGGTTGGTTTTCACAAAAAGAGGTAGTGAACACGTGAGAAATACATTGATAGATTTATATTATATATATTGTATATTCTGTTTATTAGATTCTACAAAAATACTACATATAAAAAGGATACTCGACAGTGCAGTACCTTTGTGTGACCACAAGATGTAGATGTCACATAACGTGTGAACCTGTTAAAATCATATACACGTGAAAAGGGAATGTTGTATATGTATGTATCTAAATGTATATTTAAATATATAGATATATAATTTTTCCAATAAGACTTTTTTACATACCATAAATATATTGTGACAAGAGACAAATATCTGTTTTTTTTATTTCTATAAAACTTTGATTCATAACATGAAAATCTTTTTTTTTAAGACAGTAGTATGACAATTTAATTCTAACAAGAATGAAGACAAAACACAAAGTCATTTCTGAAATAGAGCACTTATCGTATTGCAAATAAATGAACGATTCGCACCATACATGATGCCCCAAAAACACTAAGTCCCACCCATACATTCGAAAATCAAGTAAGTGATCAACTCCATATCTCGGCACCTGGTGGCGCTAGACCGACGAAACCAAGTGCAATCGACTGGGGAGGGGCCAAGGAGTATGATAAACCACGTTTCAGCTCTCTAGCAGATACGGATCACAAGATATGGGGGGTCGATCAATTCAAAGGTGATCAATCTTCGCATTTATCCCTATAACCTAACACAAACCCTAACCCTAACCCTAACGCTTATAGGGCTATTGGTGGGATCGACCCTGTAACTCGGCTCCTGGTGGTGTTAGAGAGACGGGACCGCCCGCGATCCAAAGCCCGCCCCCCGACACCCTACCTGGGCCCGCTCTGGTCTCCGTGGGACCCACAAGGCCCCGGGTATAGGCACCGAACCATATGTGATGCCTCACTCGCGCCACTTGTGCCAAAACTCAACAGGGCTCATTTTGAAGTGGAACATGACAGAGACGCCGGACCACTTACGTCGCGATCGGGACGAGCCCCTCAAAGACCCTAAACCCCTAAAGACATGAGAACCTGTGAAAACCATATACATACATACACAAATATACATGCACATATGCATATACACATATGTATTATACATCAGTTAAGTGTGATTTATCAAGATGAGTTTATTTTTTATCAATGCTATTGTAAATACATTTAAATTCAAATAAAACTTTCTCCAGTTTAATTTAATTGTGCATTGATTCATTCATTTGTAAGAATCATTATTATCTTTATTATTATTTTATCTGTGTAAAAGCACGAGAAAAACCTACACACCAGTCTCCTCACCTTCAGGCATTTGCCCTAGAGTGAATATTTAAAAACAAAGTCATTTCTGAAATAAAATACTTATACATTTTCAAATAGAACAGAATAAAAATAATAAATTCAATCACAGTGGGGGAGTCTTCTTTGGTGTGACTGTAAATAATTTATTTTTTCGGTTGGTTTTCACAAAAAGAGGTAGTGAACACGTGAGAAATACATTGATAGATTTATATTATATATATTGTATATTCTGTTTATTAGATTCTACAAAAATACTACATATAAAAAGGATACTCGACAGTGCAGTACCTTTGTGTGACCACAAGATGTAGATGTCACATAACGTGTGAACCTGTTAAAATCATATACACGTGAAAAGGGAATGTTGTATATGTATGTATCTAAATGTATATTTAAATATATAGATATATAATTTTTCCAATAAGACTTTTTTACATACCATAAATATATTGTGACAAGAGACAAATATCTGTTTTTTTTATTTCTATAAAACTTTGATTCATAACATGAAAATCTTTTTTTTTAAGACAGTAGTATGACAATTTAATTCTAACAAGAATGAAGACAAAACACAAAGTCATTTCTGAAATAGAGCACTTATCGTATTGCAAATAAATGAACGATTCGCACCATACATGATGCCCCAAAAACACTAAGTCCCACCCATACATTCGAAAATCAAGTAAGTGATCAACTCCATATCTCGGCACCTGGTGGCGCTAGACCGACGAAACCAAGTGCAATCGACTGGGGAGGGGCCAAGGAGTATGATAAACCACGTTTCAGCTCTCTAGCAGATACGGATCACAAGATATGGGGGGTCGATCAATTCAAAGGTGATCAATCTTCGCATTTATCCCTATAACCTAACACAAACCCTAACCCTAACCCTAACGCTTATAGGGCTATTGGTGGGATCGACCCTGTAACTCGGCTCCTGGTGGTGTTAGAGAGACGGGACCGCCCGCGATCCAAAGCCCGCCCCCCGACACCCTACCTGGGCCCGCTCTGGTCTCCGTGGGACCCACAAGGCCCCGGGTATAGGCACCGAACCATATGTGATGCCTCACTCGCGCCACTTGTGCCAAAACTCAACAGGGCTCATTTTGAAGTGGAACATGACAGAGACGCCGGACCACTTACGTCGCGATCGGGACGAGCCCCTCAAAGACCCTAAACCCCTAAAGACATGAGAACCTGTGAAAACCATATACATACATACACAAATATACATGCACATATGCATATACACATATGTATTATACATCAGTTAAGTGTGATTTATCAAGATGAGTTTATTTTTTATCAATGCTATTGTAAATACATTTAAATTCAAATAAAACTTTCTCCAGTTTAATTTAATTGTGCATTGATTCATTCATTTGTAAGAATCATTATTATCTTTATTATTATTTTATCTGTGTAAAAGCACGAGAAAAACCTACACACCAGTCTCCTCACCTTCAGGCATTTGCCCTAGAGTGAATATTTAAAAACAAAGTCATTTCTGAAATAAAATACTTATACATTTTCAAATAGAACAGAATAAAAATAATAAATTCAATCACAGTGGGGGAGTCTTCTTTGGTGTGACTGTAAATAATTTATTTTTTCGGTTGGTTTTCACAAAAAGAGGTAGTGAACACGTGAGAAATACATTGATAGATTTATATTATATATATTGTATATTCTGTTTATTAGATTCTACAAAAATACTACATATAAAAAGGATACTCGACAGTGCAGTACCTTTGTGTGACCACAAGATGTAGATGTCACATAACGTGTGAACCTGTTAAAATCATATACACGTGAAAAGGGAATGTTGTATATGTATGTATCTAAATGTATATTTAAATATATAGATATATAATTTTTCCAATAAGACTTTTTTACATACCATAAATATATTGTGACAAGAGACAAATATCTGTTTTTTTTATTTCTATAAAACTTTGATTCATAACATGAAAATCTTTTTTTTTAAGACAGTAGTATGACAATTTAATTCTAACAAGAATGAAGACAAAACACAAAGTCATTTCTGAAATAGAGCACTTATCGTATTGCAAATAAATGAACGATTCGCACCATACATGATGCCCCAAAAACACTAAGTCCCACCCATACATTCGAAAATCAAGTAAGTGATCAACTCCATATCTCGGCACCTGGTGGCGCTAGACCGACGAAACCAAGTGCAATCGACTGGGGAGGGGCCAAGGAGTATGATAAACCACGTTTCAGCTCTCTAGCAGATACGGATCACAAGATATGGGGGGTCGATCAATTCAAAGGTGATCAATCTTCGCATTTATCCCTATAACCTAACACAAACCCTAACCCTAACCCTAACGCTTATAGGGCTATTGGTGGGATCGACCCTGTAACTCGGCTCCTGGTGGTGTTAGAGAGACGGGACCGCCCGCGATCCAAAGCCCGCCCCCCGACACCCTACCTGGGCCCGCTCTGGTCTCCGTGGGACCCACAAGGCCCCGGGTATAGGCACCGAACCATATGTGATGCCTCACTCGCGCCACTTGTGCCAAAACTCAACAGGGCTCATTTTGAAGTGGAACATGACAGAGACGCCGGACCACTTACGTCGCGATCGGGACGAGCCCCTCAAAGACCCTAAACCCCTAAAGACATGAGAACCTGTGAAAACCATATACATACATACACAAATATACATGCACATATGCATATACACATATGTATTATACATCAGTTAAGTGTGATTTATCAAGATGAGTTTATTTTTTATCAATGCTATTGTAAATACATTTAAATTCAAATAAAACTTTCTCCAGTTTAATTTAATTGTGCATTGATTCATTCATTTGTAAGAATCATTATTATCTTTATTATTATTTTATCTGTGTAAAAGCACGAGAAAAACCTACACACCAGTCTCCTCACCTTCAGGCATTTGCCCTAGAGTGAATATTTAAAAACAAAGTCATTTCTGAAATAAAATACTTATACATTTTCAAATAGAACAGAATAAAAATAATAAATTCAATCACAGTGGGGGAGTCTTCTTTGGTGTGACTGTAAATAATTTATTTTTTCGGTTGGTTTTCACAAAAAGAGGTAGTGAACACGTGAGAAATACATTGATAGATTTATATTATATATATTGTATATTCTGTTTATTAGATTCTACAAAAATACTACATATAAAAAGGATACTCGACAGTGCAGTACCTTTGTGTGACCACAAGATGTAGATGTCACATAACGTGTGAACCTGTTAAAATCATATACACGTGAAAAGGGAATGTTGTATATGTATGTATCTAAATGTATATTTAAATATATAGATATATAATTTTTCCAATAAGACTTTTTTACATACCATAAATATATTGTGACAAGAGACAAATATCTGTTTTTTTTATTTCTATAAAACTTTGATTCATAACATGAAAATCTTTTTTTTTAAGACAGTAGTATGACAATTTAATTCTAACAAGAATGAAGACAAAACACAAAGTCATTTCTGAAATAGAGCACTTATCGTATTGCAAATAAATGAACGATTCGCACCATACATGATGCCCCAAAAACACTAAGTCCCACCCATACATTCGAAAATCAAGTAAGTGATCAACTCCATATCTCGGCACCTGGTGGCGCTAGACCGACGAAACCAAGTGCAATCGACTGGGGAGGGGCCAAGGAGTATGATAAACCACGTTTCAGCTCTCTAGCAGATACGGATCACAAGATATGGGGGGTCGATCAATTCAAAGGTGATCAATCTTCGCATTTATCCCTATAACCTAACACAAACCCTAACCCTAACCCTAACGCTTATAGGGCTATTGGTGGGATCGACCCTGTAACTCGGCTCCTGGTGGTGTTAGAGAGACGGGACCGCCCGCGATCCAAAGCCCGCCCCCCGACACCCTACCTGGGCCCGCTCTGGTCTCCGTGGGACCCACAAGGCCCCGGGTATAGGCACCGAACCATATGTGATGCCTCACTCGCGCCACTTGTGCCAAAACTCAACAGGGCTCATTTTGAAGTGGAACATGACAGAGACGCCGGACCACTTACGTCGCGATCGGGACGAGCCCCTCAAAGACCCTAAACCCCTAAAGACATGAGAACCTGTGAAAACCATATACATACATACACAAATATACATGCACATATGCATATACACATATGTATTATACATCAGTTAAGTGTGATTTATCAAGATGAGTTTATTTTTTATCAATGCTATTGTAAATACATTTAAATTCAAATAAAACTTTCTCCAGTTTAATTTAATTGTGCATTGATTCATTCATTTGTAAGAATCATTATTATCTTTATTATTATTTTATCTGTGTAAAAGCACGAGAAAAACCTACACACCAGTCTCCTCACCTTCAGGCATTTGCCCTAGAGTGAATATTTAAAAACAAAGTCATTTCTGAAATAAAATACTTATACATTTTCAAATAGAACAGAATAAAAATAATAAATTCAATCACAGTGGGGGAGTCTTCTTTGGTGTGACTGTAAATAATTTATTTTTTCGGTTGGTTTTCACAAAAAGAGGTAGTGAACACGTGAGAAATACATTGATAGATTTATATTATATATATTGTATATTCTGTTTATTAGATTCTACAAAAATACTACATATAAAAAGGATACTCGACAGTGCAGTACCTTTGTGTGACCACAAGATGTAGATGTCACATAACGTGTGAACCTGTTAAAATCATATACACGTGAAAAGGGAATGTTGTATATGTATGTATCTAAATGTATATTTAAATATATAGATATATAATTTTTCCAATAAGACTTTTTTACATACCATAAATATATTGTGACAAGAGACAAATATCTGTTTTTTTTATTTCTATAAAACTTTGATTCATAACATGAAAATCTTTTTTTTTAAGACAGTAGTATGACAATTTAATTCTAACAAGAATGAAGACAAAACACAAAGTCATTTCTGAAATAGAGCACTTATCGTATTGCAAATAAATGAACGATTCGCACCATACATGATGCCCCAAAAACACTAAGTCCCACCCATACATTCGAAAATCAAGTAAGTGATCAACTCCATATCTCGGCACCTGGTGGCGCTAGACCGACGAAACCAAGTGCAATCGACTGGGGAGGGGCCAAGGAGTATGATAAACCACGTTTCAGCTCTCTAGCAGATACGGATCACAAGATATGGGGGGTCGATCAATTCAAAGGTGATCAATCTTCGCATTTATCCCTATAACCTAACACAAACCCTAACCCTAACCCTAACGCTTATAGGGCTATTGGTGGGATCGACCCTGTAACTCGGCTCCTGGTGGTGTTAGAGAGACGGGACCGCCCGCGATCCAAAGCCCGCCCCCCGACACCCTACCTGGGCCCGCTCTGGTCTCCGTGGGACCCACAAGGCCCCGGGTATAGGCACCGAACCATATGTGATGCCTCACTCGCGCCACTTGTGCCAAAACTCAACAGGGCTCATTTTGAAGTGGAACATGACAGAGACGCCGGACCACTTACGTCGCGATCGGGACGAGCCCCTCAAAGACCCTAAACCCCTAAAGACATGAGAACCTGTGAAAACCATATACATACATACACAAATATACATGCACATATGCATATACACATATGTATTATACATCAGTTAAGTGTGATTTATCAAGATGAGTTTATTTTTTATCAATGCTATTGTAAATACATTTAAATTCAAATAAAACTTTCTCCAGTTTAATTTAATTGTGCATTGATTCATTCATTTGTAAGAATCATTATTATCTTTATTATTATTTTATCTGTGTAAAAGCACGAGAAAAACCTACACACCAGTCTCCTCACCTTCAGGCATTTGCCCTAGAGTGAATATTTAAAAACAAAGTCATTTCTGAAATAAAATACTTATACATTTTCAAATAGAACAGAATAAAAATAATAAATTCAATCACAGTGGGGGAGTCTTCTTTGGTGTGACTGTAAATAATTTATTTTTTCGGTTGGTTTTCACAAAAAGAGGTAGTGAACACGTGAGAAATACATTGATAGATTTATATTATATATATTGTATATTCTGTTTATTAGATTCTACAAAAATACTACATATAAAAAGGATACTCGACAGTGCAGTACCTTTGTGTGACCACAAGATGTAGATGTCACATAACGTGTGAACCTGTTAAAATCATATACACGTGAAAAGGGAATGTTGTATATGTATGTATCTAAATGTATATTTAAATATATAGATATATAATTTTTCCAATAAGACTTTTTTACATACCATAAATATATTGTGACAAGAGACAAATATCTGTTTTTTTTATTTCTATAAAACTTTGATTCATAACATGAAAATCTTTTTTTTTAAGACAGTAGTATGACAATTTAATTCTAACAAGAATGAAGACAAAACACAAAGTCATTTCTGAAATAGAGCACTTATCGTATTGCAAATAAATGAACGATTCGCACCATACATGATGCCCCAAAAACACTAAGTCCCACCCATACATTCGAAAATCAAGTAAGTGATCAACTCCATATCTCGGCACCTGGTGGCGCTAGACCGACGAAACCAAGTGCAATCGACTGGGGAGGGGCCAAGGAGTATGATAAACCACGTTTCAGCTCTCTAGCAGATACGGATCACAAGATATGGGGGGTCGATCAATTCAAAGGTGATCAATCTTCGCATTTATCCCTATAACCTAACACAAACCCTAACCCTAACCCTAACGCTTATAGGGCTATTGGTGGGATCGACCCTGTAACTCGGCTCCTGGTGGTGTTAGAGAGACGGGACCGCCCGCGATCCAAAGCCCGCCCCCCGACACCCTACCTGGGCCCGCTCTGGTCTCCGTGGGACCCACAAGGCCCCGGGTATAGGCACCGAACCATATGTGATGCCTCACTCGCGCCACTTGTGCCAAAACTCAACAGGGCTCATTTTGAAGTGGAACATGACAGAGACGCCGGACCACTTACGTCGCGATCGGGACGAGCCCCTCAAAGACCCTAAACCCCTAAAGACATGAGAACCTGTGAAAACCATATACATACATACACAAATATACATGCACATATGCATATACACATATGTATTATACATCAGTTAAGTGTGATTTATCAAGATGAGTTTATTTTTTATCAATGCTATTGTAAATACATTTAAATTCAAATAAAACTTTCTCCAGTTTAATTTAATTGTGCATTGATTCATTCATTTGTAAGAATCATTATTATCTTTATTATTATTTTATCTGTGTAAAAGCACGAGAAAAACCTACACACCAGTCTCCTCACCTTCAGGCATTTGCCCTAGAGTGAATATTTAAAAACAAAGTCATTTCTGAAATAAAATACTTATACATTTTCAAATAGAACAGAATAAAAATAATAAATTCAATCACAGTGGGGGAGTCTTCTTTGGTGTGACTGTAAATAATTTATTTTTTCGGTTGGTTTTCACAAAAAGAGGTAGTGAACACGTGAGAAATACATTGATAGATTTATATTATATATATTGTATATTCTGTTTATTAGATTCTACAAAAATACTACATATAAAAAGGATACTCGACAGTGCAGTACCTTTGTGTGACCACAAGATGTAGATGTCACATAACGTGTGAACCTGTTAAAATCATATACACGTGAAAAGGGAATGTTGTATATGTATGTATCTAAATGTATATTTAAATATATAGATATATAATTTTTCCAATAAGACTTTTTTACATACCATAAATATATTGTGACAAGAGACAAATATCTGTTTTTTTTATTTCTATAAAACTTTGATTCATAACATGAAAATCTTTTTTTTTAAGACAGTAGTATGACAATTTAATTCTAACAAGAATGAAGACAAAACACAAAGTCATTTCTGAAATAGAGCACTTATCGTATTGCAAATAAATGAACGATTCGCACCATACATGATGCCCCAAAAACACTAAGTCCCACCCATACATTCGAAAATCAAGTAAGTGATCAACTCCATATCTCGGCACCTGGTGGCGCTAGACCGACGAAACCAAGTGCAATCGACTGGGGAGGGGCCAAGGAGTATGATAAACCACGTTTCAGCTCTCTAGCAGATACGGATCACAAGATATGGGGGGTCGATCAATTCAAAGGTGATCAATCTTCGCATTTATCCCTATAACCTAACACAAACCCTAACCCTAACCCTAACGCTTATAGGGCTATTGGTGGGATCGACCCTGTAACTCGGCTCCTGGTGGTGTTAGAGAGACGGGACCGCCCGCGATCCAAAGCCCGCCCCCCGACACCCTACCTGGGCCCGCTCTGGTCTCCGTGGGACCCACAAGGCCCCGGGTATAGGCACCGAACCATATGTGATGCCTCACTCGCGCCACTTGTGCCAAAACTCAACAGGGCTCATTTTGAAGTGGAACATGACAGAGACGCCGGACCACTTACGTCGCGATCGGGACGAGCCCCTCAAAGACCCTAAACCCCTAAAGACATGAGAACCTGTGAAAACCATATACATACATACACAAATATACATGCACATATGCATATACACATATGTATTATACATCAGTTAAGTGTGATTTATCAAGATGAGTTTATTTTTTATCAATGCTATTGTAAATACATTTAAATTCAAATAAAACTTTCTCCAGTTTAATTTAATTGTGCATTGATTCATTCATTTGTAAGAATCATTATTATCTTTATTATTATTTTATCTGTGTAAAAGCACGAGAAAAACCTACACACCAGTCTCCTCACCTTCAGGCATTTGCCCTAGAGTGAATATTTAAAAACAAAGTCATTTCTGAAATAAAATACTTATACATTTTCAAATAGAACAGAATAAAAATAATAAATTCAATCACAGTGGGGGAGTCTTCTTTGGTGTGACTGTAAATAATTTATTTTTTCGGTTGGTTTTCACAAAAAGAGGTAGTGAACACGTGAGAAATACATTGATAGATTTATATTATATATATTGTATATTCTGTTTATTAGATTCTACAAAAATACTACATATAAAAAGGATACTCGACAGTGCAGTACCTTTGTGTGACCACAAGATGTAGATGTCACATAACGTGTGAACCTGTTAAAATCATATACACGTGAAAAGGGAATGTTGTATATGTATGTATCTAAATGTATATTTAAATATATAGATATATAATTTTTCCAATAAGACTTTTTTACATACCATAAATATATTGTGACAAGAGACAAATATCTGTTTTTTTTATTTCTATAAAACTTTGATTCATAACATGAAAATCTTTTTTTTTAAGACAGTAGTATGACAATTTAATTCTAACAAGAATGAAGACAAAACACAAAGTCATTTCTGAAATAGAGCACTTATCGTATTGCAAATAAATGAACGATTCGCACCATACATGATGCCCCAAAAACACTAAGTCCCACCCATACATTCGAAAATCAAGTAAGTGATCAACTCCATATCTCGGCACCTGGTGGCGCTAGACCGACGAAACCAAGTGCAATCGACTGGGGAGGGGCCAAGGAGTATGATAAACCACGTTTCAGCTCTCTAGCAGATACGGATCACAAGATATGGGGGGTCGATCAATTCAAAGGTGATCAATCTTCGCATTTATCCCTATAACCTAACACAAACCCTAACCCTAACCCTAACGCTTATAGGGCTATTGGTGGGATCGACCCTGTAACTCGGCTCCTGGTGGTGTTAGAGAGACGGGACCGCCCGCGATCCAAAGCCCGCCCCCCGACACCCTACCTGGGCCCGCTCTGGTCTCCGTGGGACCCACAAGGCCCCGGGTATAGGCACCGAACCATATGTGATGCCTCACTCGCGCCACTTGTGCCAAAACTCAACAGGGCTCATTTTGAAGTGGAACATGACAGAGACGCCGGACCACTTACGTCGCGATCGGGACGAGCCCCTCAAAGACCCTAAACCCCTAAAGACATGAGAACCTGTGAAAACCATATACATACATACACAAATATACATGCACATATGCATATACACATATGTATTATACATCAGTTAAGTGTGATTTATCAAGATGAGTTTATTTTTTATCAATGCTATTGTAAATACATTTAAATTCAAATAAAACTTTCTCCAGTTTAATTTAATTGTGCATTGATTCATTCATTTGTAAGAATCATTATTATCTTTATTATTATTTTATCTGTGTAAAAGCACGAGAAAAACCTACACACCAGTCTCCTCACCTTCAGGCATTTGCCCTAGAGTGAATATTTAAAAACAAAGTCATTTCTGAAATAAAATACTTATACATTTTCAAATAGAACAGAATAAAAATAATAAATTCAATCACAGTGGGGGAGTCTTCTTTGGTGTGACTGTA
>NW_026775113.1:0-7000 GCF_963082965.1 Carassius carassius | reverse complement strand
GTGAGTTTGAGTCCCGGGCCGGCAGGAATTGTAGGTGGGGGGAGTGCATGTACAGTTCTCTCTCCACCTTCAATACCATGACTTAGGTGCCCTTGAGCAAGGCATCGAACCCCCAACTGCTCCCCGGGCGCCGCAGCATAAATGGCTGCCCACTGCTCCGGGTGTGTGCTCACAGTGTGTGTGTGTTCACTGCTCTGTGTGTGTGCACTTTGGATGGGTTAAACTCAGAGCACAAATTCTGAGTATGGGTCACCATACTTGGCTGAATGTCACTTCACTTTCACTCACATATGTGGAAAGTTATTTTTCCAGTCTTTGAGAACCCCCCTGATTTAAGGTTTAATATAACGACAGCTAAAACTATATTGTCTTGTTTTATGATTTTATATGCATTTTTAGTTTTGATATTAGTAACTAACAGTTCAATTTTCCTTGTGAAAAGTGGCTGATGCAGATAAAGAGCCCAATAAATAAGCTTTACCGCTGTTGACGACAACGATCTTTGTGTCCTCCTCATTCAATCATCACCCAAACACAACGCAGAGCCATTTGGGGGAGCACACAGACGAAAAAGGGTTACAAAAGTATGAATAAATACTGACCCCAAACTTTTCAGTGTAATAAATAATACAGTAAATTATATTTACTCTATTCATTATCTCCATTGCAGCGAGGAGGGTACAAAATGTTTAGCAGAA
The DNA here is from genome assembly GCF_963082965.1 of Carassius carassius. Taxonomy (NCBI): domain Eukaryota; kingdom Metazoa; phylum Chordata; class Actinopteri; order Cypriniformes; family Cyprinidae; genus Carassius; species Carassius carassius. The sequence continues at coordinate 6,302 of NW_026775113.1, read as the reverse complement.
ACAGGTGTGTAAAACATGGTAAATTACTGTATCATCTCTGCTGATAATCATACACTCACAGAAGAATTGCTAGCACTGCATAGCAAACCAATTTCTTTGTTGCTGCCATCTATGTTGACAATATATGAACTGCAAAACTAATGTTAGCTCTGCTATTTCGCCATTTTATTCTCTACCATATTTTATTTGAGAGTAAAATATGAGGCCCATTAAAACACTGTGGTAGGCTGGGAGATTATGCTTATCTTAGCACTGAATTCCGACAGAACGCAGTGAAACGAAGAGGCAGTCCTGCTATCTAACTCTGCTCCTGCATTCCCGTCTGTTGTTTTCTCTTTCTCCTGCTGTCTGTTCTATTATGTGGTTGCGCTTGGCTGCGGACTGAGCTGTGATTGTCTCTGTGGGCTGCTGCTAGCGGTGCAAAAGCAGGTATTAGCCAAATATAGAGCTGTCGGGAGAAAAAAAATCAACACACCTGAACAGGAAAGCAGAAAAAAGAGAATTAACATTACTCTCTATTGAGAGTTAAGAGCAGTTGTATTGTTAATATTGCTCTTCTGCTTCTCTACCATGAAATGCATCTGCATTCACTACATGGGGTGTTTAACCAGAAAATAAATGGCAACATCTTTTCCAATTTTGAGGACACATTGGCCTACAGTATGTGTATAAACAAATGCTCATAAGCCTTATAAAGCAGTTATTGTGTGAGAAGGTGAGTATTACACTGAGTCATAACCGCAGACGTGAACGTTTGATGTGTATCAGGTGTGTGTGTGTGTGTGCTCTTGATTTTGTGACACATCAGGACACAACTTTGTATAATGACATGGGTATGACACAGGTATTACAAGGAGAGGGTGACTTATGAGGACATAACCCATGTCCCTATTTTTCAAAACGCATATAAATCATACAGAATGAGTTTTTTTGAGAAAGTAAAAATGCACAAAGTTTCCTGTGAGGGTTAGGTTTAGGGGTAGGGTTGGTGAAGGCCGATAGAATATACAGTTTCTACAGTATAAAAAGCATTACGCCTATGGGATGTCCCCACTTTTCGCAAAAACAAACGTGTGTGTGTGTGTGTGTGTGTGTGTGTGTGTGTGTGTGTGTGTGTGTGTGTGTGTGTGTTTGTGTGTGTCTTTGACTTTGTGTCTGTGTGTACCAGGGTCTGTGCAAGGGGACCTTGAGATGCAATTCATGACATTTTCGCTCCAATGACAGTTTTGTTATAACAACCATCTTCAATTAAACCCCTTTTTTAGAGCACATGGGGAGTACATGGGGAGGTTAACATATACAGACAGTCCAGGGGCGTGGCATCTAAATAGCTATTGTCATTATTAAACTTATTCAATCAGTTTAATTTTTGATTCCTGTACGGTAATCCCCACTACACAGGAGCGAAATCTTGGTGTCCTTTTTGATCCACAATTATAATTTGAAGCACACATAAAACACATCTCTAAAACTGCATTTTTCCACCTAAGAAACATAGCTCGACCTTTTCTCTCTTTTGCAGACACAGAAAGGCTTATACATGCCTTCATAACAACTAGGTTAGTAAAAATGCGCTTTGGGTTTAAGAAAAGCGCATTTCAAATAAAATGTATTATTATTATTATTATTATTGTAAGTTTAACTGCATTGCTTTCTTTTGATTTCCTAATTTTATTCTTCAGAGACTTGAAGGATTTAATATTTTGCATTTAGTTATTTCAGTAATTATGTGTAAGTAAATGTTAACAACTGTAACTTTTTAAAATCAAATGCAACAGCTTTTCATTTTGGAATGATTTGTTTGATGCATAAATCTGCTACATGAAATGTTTTTTGTAGACATGATTTATGGATCAGATGCAGAAATATCAACAATTTCCTTTTGATTGTGTCTCAAGTTGCAGTTTTGGTAAGTAAACAACTGTAAACAGAAGTAAACTTTGTCTCGTCACATTGACAGAAAATTATAATATGAACATGACTGTTCTCATCATTGCACCAGCTGCTCTCTCTTTTTCTTGTTCTCTTCCATCTGTGTCTGAGATCTAAGACAGACTAAAAGTCCCTGCGAGGCCGAGAAGAAAAGGTGTCTTGAATATTTATGAATATCGATTTTCTCTAAACTCTGAACACATACTCTGAATTCTGTTGCAGTATTAAACTTTGGATGGTTGAGTGTATGTGTGTGACCTGTAAATACTTATGCGACCTGTCATTTGTTAAGTGATTTAATTATTGTATTAACTGAAGATAATAGGAAGCCCGAAAACATTCAAACAGAGAGACATACAGTAGCAAAAGTATTTGGGCACCCAACCACTTGCCCTATATGTGCTTGATGAAGATTTAATTTGAAAACTATGGAAATTAATGGGGAGCTAGACTCTAGATCAGTAAGGTCAGGCACTGGGCGACTGGGTCTGGTTCAGAGACTGTTTCTCAATAGATCCTAAATGTGTTTAGTAGGGGTTTTAGGTCTAGATGTTGTACAGTCATGTTTTTCCACCCCAGATTTAGTAAAACCTTTTTTTTTTGTGAACGTTAATGCATAGCATATGAAAGGCTTATTTGTTTGTTTGATTGTTTGATGGAGCTGATATAGTCAAATGTGCTATTTAGAAAGAGGGCTAACATTTTAATATAGGGACCAATTCTTACTATTAATTAGTTGCTTGTTAACATGACTATTATTAACATATTGGCTGTTTATTAGTACTTATAAAACACATTTTGCATGACCATATTCTACAACCCTTATCCTACCTAATATCTTAATTTAACAACTACATTATTAACTATAAATAAGCCAAAAAATTAGGAGTTTGTTGACGGTTAATGGTTTGTTCATATCAAGAATTGGACCTTAAAATAAAGTGTGACCATTTATATTTCTTAATTTATTCAATGTATTAGGCATCATTTATGGACAATATTTCCATGTCATTTTTGAATGTAGATTATTTCATTTTGTATAAATTCAAATCAGTTAATACAATATGAACAAACAGAAATTAACATTGAAAAATAGTATATTATTAAACTGGCAAGTGCTGTCCATTATTAGCTTATAGTATCCAATTAACTATCAATTATGTTGTTCCAAAGATGTATTACTTTCTTTCTTTTGTTTAACATATTTTAAAGAAATTTGACAACCAAACATTTTTGGTTACCATTGACTGCCATTGTTAAATAAATAAATAAATAAAATAAAGGTTTGAAATGACAAGAGGCAGACTATTCATCTTTGAATGAATCCTTCAAAGTCTTGTGGGGAAATGACAGTGAAGTGGATGAGTGGATCTGTTTATCTTGCTGAGAAAACCCCCAGGTGATGAACAGCAGTGTTATGTGTGATTAGACTTATCACATTATTTACTATCACAAGATCTTTCTTCTTGAGGATGGTGTGTCTTAATAGTCTTGTGTGTGATTGTGTTGCATGTTGTGTGAAAATATTTCATCTGGTGAGAATAAACACTTGGCCCAATAGGCAATGTGTTTCTTTAAATCTGTCAATCACTTCAGACACAAGCCGTTATTTTTATTGGTAATGGTTATTTTCAGCATCTCAGACAGGCACATTTTACTATTATGACATACGCGGACAGCCTCTGGGCCAGTCGGCTGAGTGGGTTAGTTATGAGATGGCGTTTTGACAGACAGCTAGGCTGACAGCGTGGATCTGTTTTTTGAGAGGATGGAGCAGATAACAAGACTGCCCTCTCAGATGGCCACCTGTTCTGAGTGAAAATTGGGAGCGTCTCTCTGTCAGGAACTTCAGCCAGAGGGAAAGTGAATTATTACCAAAGGCCTGTTAGCTCCTTAGGGTGCAATATTCACCATAAGGCTAAATGTCTTTGCTGAGGTTGTTCTATTTGTGTGTTTTGTGCTGCTGGAGGCAAATTAGGGACCTGTTTTACTCTGTTACAGTTTGTGTGTGATCACACGTTTAATATGCTTGTGTGTGCATGTATTCTACCCTGTATTTAGATTATCGGTGTGTGGTGTTTGTGCTTTTTGTTGACTCTGGCAGGGCTGTGTCACATTTAGTTCATCTGTCTTGATTTTATGCTCACTGCAGTAATACATTGTTACCTATTTACATGAAAACAGTCTTCTCTCATTCTGAGAACAAATGAAACACAGATGTCATCTACGGGGTGGGGACAGATGGGACATGGCTGACTGCCATCTATCTGCCATTATTTCCTGCTATTGTTTACATGGTTACATTCAGTAGAGACTGCAAACTCACAAAATATGATTTGTCACTGAAAATATGCATAGGATTGATTTTAGTATATAAGAATCAGTATTGGAGTTATTCACATGATTATTGTGATTATTTGGAAAAGGTGATATTTTTATCTTTCATTCATTGATTATTGCATAGCCTTATTAATAATCATAAGCTAAACCTTTATTTAAATATGCATGTTAAATTTAATATTTTGTCATTTAAAATCATAAGCTATTTATTTATTGTTTGTTTGTTTGTTAAATTACTGGCTAAATCTAATTAACAATCCTAAGCCAAGCCTTTTATTTAGTATTTATTTAAATATTAGCTAACAAAATAATATTCATTATTTATTTATTTATTGCATAACATAATTAACATTAATAAGCTGAACCTGAACATTAAATAATTTTGCTAATAAAAATATTTATTTATTTATTTATTTAATGTTAAATTATTTGCTAAATCTAATTAATTTTCAATTCAAGCCTTTTATTTAGTTAATATGATTATTAAAATAATTGCTAATAACATAATATTCACAAGCTATTTATTTTTTTTACTTAGTCGATTGTTTAATTATTAGCATAACTTGATTTATATTCACACAAAAAAACTATGTTGAATTCTTACTTTTTTGATGTAAGATGAAAAGGCTTTGCTTTCACCGTTTTGTTGATTTATGTTCGTTTATTCCCCTGTAGTTTACTGAATAATTTTTTTTTTAATTATTATTATTATTTGCATAACGGAATTAATATTGCCAAGCTATAACTTTATGTTTTGCCATTTTCATTTCAATTGCCACGTTCACCTTGAAAACCATATAGTATCAAGTAACAAATGTTTTCTATTTTCATTTTTGCTTTATTCTGTCACTCTCTAGTTCTCCTTTACTGTTCATACATCCTCCATCCCGTCTCTTTCTTGATTTGTGTCTTTAATCATGCTGTCATACTCAGAACTGTGTATGAGTCACATCAGAGTTTGGCTGTATAGTTCAGCACAGGGCTGGATTGGGGTCTTTCGAGGTCCTCTGGTACAGCCTGCTCATTAGGCCTCACCAAAACAATAAAAAAAAACACTGCCTAGAAAGCCATTGATTAATCCAAGCTTCTCTCTCCTATGTAGTTAAACTCATGAAAATCTCAGTCTTGACTCTCTCTCTCTTGCTAATGAGTTATTGAATAAATCATCATTAGTTCTTCATATAAATTTCTTCTGAAAAATTAAAATTGATTCTTTTCTAGTGTTGTTTCTTCAGCTCTGTCTCTTCAACCGTCTTGATTAGAGACTCTCTCAGTCTGTCTTTTTCTCCCATATCTTATTTTTGTCTTTTGTCTCCAAGGTTTTTATATATAATATAATATAATATAATATAATATAATATAATATAATATAATATAATATAATATAATATAATATAATATAATATAATATAATATAATATAATATAATAATTGGTTATTGTGATTCCACATAATCAATAGTATAAATCATTTGATATAATTAATAATAATAATCTTTCTTCAAATATGTTCTGATCACTTGTTTTTTTCTCATTGTGGATGAGGGTTGTGTCTACTTTGTATGAAGTTGAACTCAACATACTCAGTATTGACATATTGGCAGTGGCTGTGTCATTGATGACACTGAAAACTACTTGGCTTTCATTGAAAATGAATGAGGTTTTGGTCTGTTTGTCACTGCAAGTGGCTGTATGTGTGAGCGACTTCACTTATTTATTTATTTTTTTTGCTAATAGCCCTACATCTCGTCACTCGTGTCACCTCAAAATGATAACTTTCATTAGTAGTGAATGAACGTCTGGTTGTGTTGTTGCTGCAAACAAAAGGGGAGAGAAATGAGTCATAGATCAAGTAAAATGAATAAAATGTGAAATGGTTCTTTGTTGCATCATCAAAATGCACTAGGTCAGTTGTTGTATACGTTCTGTGAATGTGTATCTCTTTGTGAATGTGTGTGTGTGTGTGTGTGTGTGTGTGTGTGTGTGTGTGTGTGTGTGTGTGTCTGTGAGTGTGTGTGTGTGTGTGTGTGT
>NW_026775112.1:0-7000 GCF_963082965.1 Carassius carassius | reverse complement strand
TAGTGGTTTTAATGAATAGGAGTTGGTATGCATATAATTAAGGGCGTGCAAAGATGGGTGGTGTTTATGATCATATAGTGGGCCGGTCTGGGCAAAAATGCCCGGGCCGATTTTTTGTCCCAGTCCAGCCCTGGTTCAGACATACGAGGAATTTGTTTTCGTGACAGAGCTCCGCAGTGCAACATAACAGCGACAGAACAAAAAACACAATAAGGAATAAAAAATACAAAAAAATACAAATAGGTGGGTAAGGAATGAAAATGTTCTACTTTGTAATTATTTGTGAAATGTAACTATTTTTCATTGAAAATTGTTTAAAAGGACATCCTATACCATTTTTATTTTTAGTCTGGTACAGTTTTGAACTAGTGGTTTGAAAATAATTCTCTAAAACCACTAGAAAAAAATTAATCCAAACCTGAGATAAAGGCCGTGTGACAACTAGCCCCGGTGCACATTATCATTGTGCTTGACAGGATTAGACGAAGATACTCCTTTATCATAATGTTTGCGGATTCTTAATGTTCATAACATTTTTTGAATATTAGCATATCTCTCTCTCTCTCTCTCTCTCTCTCTCTCTCTCTCTCTCTCTCTTCGGGCTGCTTGACATAGGTTGATTTGATGTAAATTTATCAAAATGCATTGCATACTGTTTCCAAAATGCAATTTCCGCCTCACATTGGCTGTATGACAAAGTATTCAGCCAGAATCAAACATTGTTTTCACTCCTAAATTCATGATTCCCGGCGTGAACCTGCCACAAATGGACAAAAATCTAAATAATCCATTTCAGTGGGATCAGAAGACATAATGGGTGTTTTTCCGAGAACTAGACATTCATCTGGGCCTCTGCATCCAGGAAAATAACCCATCAGAAGATGTGAAGCTGCACATACTCGGATGATTCATCTGAATGAGATCATTTTGGGATCAAATGGCATCTGATGTTGTAGTATTTCCATACTGTAATATCCAGATATGACACAACTGTGTGCTCATACTGACCTCTACAGGAGGCACCGAGAACTGCAGCAATTTTCTTAATGTTTTGATGTCTCTTCTGCTCACCAACGAAGCATTCATCTAAACAAAACAAAAATACAGTAACAAACGTGATTTATTTTTGCTATAGAAAAACAGCAGTTTTCTGTGTGAATCTCTGTTAAAGTGTTCATTTCTGTGATGCACAGCTGTATTTTCAGCATCATTCCTCCAATCTTCAGTGTCACATGATCTTCAGAAATAATTCTAATATGATGATTTACTGCTCAAGTAACATTTCTGATTATTATCAACGTGTAAACAGTTAAATTTTTTTGTGGAAACTGAGATGCGTTTTATTTTTTAGGATTCTCAGAGCATTTATATGAAATAGAAATCTTTTGTAACATTAAAAAATATGCCAAAATACAGAGTGAATCAATACATAAAGGTATTTACAGTTTTTTTCAATCGCTAACAAGCGCTTACCCGTACTTCAGATCATTTTTCTAAACTCTTAACACAGACTTACACCTACAAAACACAATTGGCCGAATTGATCATTTTCTTCTCAAAAACACATTTTGTTAAATATATACTAACTCTCCATTTCAAAACAGAACACATGTTTCTCTGCACACACACTAACTTTACCAAAACACTGGAAATCTGACTCAAAATGAAATTATTCTTTCAAAGAATAACACTTGTTTTCACTTCACAAAGTATATGCAGTCAATCACAGTACACCAGGTTTCAAAATACTGGTTATTGTTATTAGAAAAATGGCATAGACTTTTATGTTTATGTCCTCTTCCTCTTCCTCTTCCTTGTCCAGACATTACAGTGTTTGTCTTTTTCTGTTTCCAAAAACATCACTCCTCAAAGTCCTCCTTTTATAGTAATAGAAAAAAATAACCTCTAAGCCAGACTGGAACCAGCTGTGGTTGTCCCAATTTACCCAACATAAATCAGCTGTATGTCAATTATTCAATTGTTTGTTTGACTGCATATTGTGTGAAAACGACATGAAATGTGTGAATGGTATGGCCACAAAAGATTGACGCTGTGCTAACTGTGTTTAGAGTTTTGGAAATGTGACAACTGTTTGGACAAACGCTTGTTAGCGACTGAAAAAAACTGTAAATGAATGCATGTGTTGATGTGTAAGAAAAACGTGAGATTTCTGTTAAAATATGAAATCATCTTTATTAAGTGTCTGAATACAGTTTGCAGTTTTGCTGTAAAAATCTATTTAAATGATTTTTGGTTTGAGGTTTGGTTTGAGTTTTTCTGTAAATGAGGAATACTTTATGTATCTCATAAGGAAACTGAAATGATTTTGTGAAATGTGTTTTTCGGTTGGAAAAGAAACAAAAAAAGTGACCCTGTGTTTATGGGATTTGCTTAGAGGCTTGTTTAAAGATGCAGAATACTGCTGCATCAGAATTTCAAGGTTATTTTCCCTCTTCACTGAGCTTATTAAAGTGATGTTGATTCAAATCCAGATCTAAACCACATTGTGAACCCAGAAAAGAGCATGAGATCTCATCTGCACTAAATCTGAACCACAGGTCTTGGTTTCATCTGCTGATAATCACATTCAGGAGAGTTGATCAGATAAGTTCCTCAGATCTGCTTTCTGTGTTTCTGCCATCATGTCGGACCGCATGATTCCCACATCGCTGCGATGTGAAGAGGGGTCTGTGTCTTGGCAACACACCAAGCAACCACTTCTCGTAACCATGGATTATAACCTGTTGCCAAGGGAGAATGAGACGGAGGATTGATTTTCAAGGATGAAATTTAAACACAAGAAGAGAAGAGAAGAGAAGAGTGGAGAAGAGGAGAGGAGAGAAATGAGGAGAGGAGAGAAGTGGAGAGGAGAGCAGAGGAGAGGAGATGAGAGAAATGAGGAGATGAGATGAGAGGAGAGAAATGAGAAGAGAAGAGAAGAGAAGAGAAGAGAAGAGAAGAGAAGAGAAGAGAAGAGAGGAGACGAGAAGAGAGAAATGAGGAGAGGAGAGGAGAGAAATGAGGAGAGGAGAGGAGAGAAGCGGTGATAAGAGGAGAAGAGAAGAGAAGAGAAGAGAAGAGAAGAGAAGAGAGGAGAGGAGAGGAGAGGAGAGGAGAAGAGAAGAGAGAAATGAGGAGAGGAAAGGAGAAGAGAAGAGAGGAGATGAGAGCAGAGGAGAGGAGAGAAATGAGGAGAGGAGAAGAGAGGAGAAGAAATAAATGAGGAGAGGAGAGGAGAGGAGAGAAATGAGGAGAGGAAAGGAGAGAAATGAGGAGAGGAGAAGAGAAGAGAGGAGAGGAGAGGAGGAGAGAAATGAAGCGAGGAGAGGAGAAGAGAAGAGAGGAGAGGAGAGGAGATAAATGAGGAGAGGAGAGGAGAGGACAGAAATGAGGAGAGGAGAGGACAGAAGAGTAGAGGAGAGCAGAGGAGAGGAGAGAAATTAGGAGAGGAAAGGAGAGAAGCGGTGATAAGAGGAGAAGAGAAGAGAAGAGAAGAGAGGAGAGGAGAGAAATGAGGAGAGGAAAGGAGAGAAATGAGGAGAGGAGAAGAGAAGAGAGGAGAGGAGAGGAGGAGAGAAATGAAGCGAGGAGAGGAGAAGAGAAGAGAGGAGAGGAGAGGAGATAAATGAGGAGAGGAGAGGAGAGGACAGAAATGAGGAGAGGAGAGGACAGAAGAGTAGAGGAGAGCAGAGGAGAGGAGAGAAATTAGGAGAGGAAAGGAGAGAAGCGGTGATAAGAGGAGAAGAGAAGAGAAGAGAAGAGAGGAGAGGAGAGAAATGAGGAGAGGAGAGGAGAGGAGAGAAATGAGGAGAGGGGAAGAGAGGAGAGAAATGGAGAGGAGAAGAGAGGAGAGAAATGGAGAGGAGATGAGAGAAATGAGGAGAGGAGAGGAGAGCAGAGAAGAGTAGAGGAGAGGAGAGGAGAGAAATGAGGAGAGGAGAGGAGAGGAGAGAAATGAGGAGAGAAGAGAAGAGAAATTAGGAGAGAAGAGGAGAGGAGAGAAATGAGGAGATGAGAGCATAGGAGAGGAGAGGAGAGAAAAAAGGAGAGGAGAGAAGAGAAATGAGGAGAGGAGAGAAGAGAAGAGAAGAGAAGAGAAGAGAAGAGAAGAGAAGAGGAGAGGAGAGAAGAGAAATGAGGAGAGGAGAGGAGAGGAGAGGAGAGAAATGAGGAGAGGAGAAGAGAAAAGAGGAGAGGAGGAGAGAAATTATGATAGGGGAGGAGAGGAGAGAAATGGAGAGGAGAGGAGAAAAGAGAAGAGTAGAGGAGAGGAGAGGAGAGAAATGAGGAGAGAAGAGAAATTAGGAGAGAAGAGGAGAGGAGAGAAATGAGGAGATGAGAGCATAGGAGAGGAGAGGAGAGAAAAGAGGAGAGGAGAGAAGAGAAATGAGGAGAGGAGAGAAGAGAAGAGAAGAGAAGAGAAGAGAAGAGAAGAGAAGAGAAGAGAAGAGAAGAGAAGAGGAGAGGAGAGAAGAGGAGAGAAGAGAAATGAGGAGAGGAGAAGAGAAGAGGAGAGGAGGAGAGAAATTAGGATAGGGGAGGACAGGAGAGAAATGGAGAGGAGATGAGAGAAATAAGGAGAGGAGAGGAGAAAAGAGAAGAGTAGAGGAGAGGAGAGGAGAGGAGAGAAATGAGGAGAGAAGAGAAATTAGGAGAGAAGAGGAGAGGAGAGAAATTAGGAGATGAGAGCATAGGAGAGGAGAGGAGAGAAAAGAGGAGAGGAGAGAAGAGAAATGAGGAGAGGAGAGGAGAAGAGAAGACAAGAGAAGAGAGGGGAGGAGAGCAGATGAGAGAAATTAAGAGAGGAGAGGAGAGAAACGAGGAGAGGAGAAGAGAGGAGAAATGAGGAGAGGAGAAGAGAAGAGAAGAGAAGAGAAGAGAGGAGAGGAGAGGAGAAAAGAGCAGAGCAGAGGAGAGGAGAGGAGAAATGAGGAGAGGAGAGCAGAGGAGAGGAGAGAAATGAGGAGAGAAGACAAGAGAAATTAGAAGAGAAGAGGAGAGGAGAGAAATGAGGAGAGGAGAGGAGAAGAGAAGAGAGGAGAGGAGAGAAATGAGGAGAGGAGAGGAGAAGAGAAGAGAGGAGAGGAGAGGAGAGGAGATAAATGAGGAGAGGAGAGGAGAGGAGAAGAGAAGAGAGGAGAGGAGAGAAATGAGGAGAGGAGAGGAGAGGGGAGGAGAGAAATGAGGAGAGGAAAGGAGAGAAATGAGGAGAGGAGAGCAGAGAAGCGGAGAGGAGAGAAATGAGGAGAGAAGAGAAGAGAAATTAGAAGAGAAGAGGAGAGGAGGGAAATGAGGAGAGGAGAAGAGAAGAGAAGAGAGGAGAGGAGAGGAGAAGAGAAGAGAAGAGAAGAGAAGAGAAGAGAAGAGAAGAGAAGAGAAGAGAAAAGAAGATAAGAGAAGAGAAGAGAGGAGAGGAGAGGAGAGGAGAGGAGAGGAGAGCAGAGGAGAGGAGAGGAGAGGAGAGGAGAGCAGAGGAGAGGAGAGGAGAGAAATGAGGAGAGGAGAGAAATGAGGAGAGGAGAGGAGAAGAGAAGAGAAGAGAAGAGAAGAGAAGAGAAGAGAGGAGAGGAGAGGAGAGGAGAGAAATGAGGAGAGGAGAGGAGAGGGGAGGAGAAAAATGAGGAGAGGAAAGGAGAGAAATGAGGAGAGGAGAAGAGAAGAGAGGAGAGGAGGAGAGAAATGAAGCGAGGAGAGGAGAAGAGAAGAGAGGAGAGGAGAGAAATGAGGCGAGGAGAGGACAGAAATTAGGAGTGGAGAGGACAGAAGTGTAGAGGAGAGCAGAGGAGAGGAGAGAAATTAGGAGAGGAGAGGAGAGAAGCGGTGATAAGAGGAGAAGAGAAGAGAAGAGAGGAGAGGAGAAGAGAGAAATGAGGAGAGGAGAGGAGAGGAGAGAAATGAGGAGGGGGAGGAGAGGAGAGAAATGGAGAGGAGAGGAGAGAAATGAGGAGAGGAGAGGAGAGCAGAGAAGAGTAGAGGAGAGGAGAGGAAAGAAATGAGGAAAGGAGAGGAGAGAAATGAGGAGAGAAGAGAAGAGAAATTAGGAGAGAAGAGGAGAGGAGAGAAATGAGGAGATGAGAGCATAGGAGAGGAGAGGAGAGAAAAAGGAGAGCAGAGAAGAGAAATGAGGAGAGAAGAGAAGAGAAGAGAAGAGGAGAGGAGAGAAGAGGAGAGAAAAGAAATGAGGAGAGGAGAGAAATGAGGAGAGGAGACGAGAAGAGAGGAGAAGAGGAGAGAAATTAGGCGAGGAGAGGAGAAGAGAGGAGAGGAGAGAAATGAGGAGAGGGGAGGAGAGGAGAGAAATGGAGAGGAGATGCGAGAAATAAGGAGAGGAGAGGAGAAAAGAGAAGAGTAGAGGAGAGGAGAGGAGAGAAATGAGGAGAGAAGAGAAATTAGGAGAGAAGATGAGAGAAGAGAAATGAGGAGATGAGAGCATAGGAGAGGAGAGGAGAGAAAAGAGGAGAGGAGAGAAGAGAAATGAGGAGAGGAGAGGAGAAGAGAAGAGAAGACAAGAGAAGAGAGGGGAGGAGAGGAGAGCAGATGAGAGAAATGGAGAGAGGAGAGGAGAGAAACTTGGAGAGGAGAAGAGAGGAGAAATGAGGAGAGGAGAAGAGAAGAGAGGAGAGGAGAGGAGAAAAGAGCAGAGCAGAGGAGAGGAGAGGAGAGGAGAAATGAGGAGAGGAAAGCAGAGGAGAGGAGAGAAATGAGGAGAGAAGAGAAGAGAAATTAGAAGAGAAGAGGAGAGAAATGAGGAGAGGAGAGGAGAAGAGAAGAGAAGAGAAGAGAAGAGAAGAGAAGAGAAGAGAAGAGAGGAGAGGAGAGAAATGAGGAGAGGAGAGGAGAGGAGAAGAGAAGAGAAGAGAAGAGAAGAGAAGAGAAGAGAAGAGAAGAGAAGAGAGGAGAGGAGAGGAGAGGAGAGGAGAGGAGAGGAGAGGAGAGAAATGAGGAGAGGAGAGCAGAGAAGAAGAGAGGAGAGAAATGAGGAGAGAAGAGAAGAGAAATT
>NW_026775111.1:0-27127 GCF_963082965.1 Carassius carassius | reverse complement strand
TAGATACAGTGATAAGTTTATTTAGCTCTTCCTGTCCTATATTTGTAAAGCACTGAAGTTTATCTTTGGGTGCGATGGATGAAACTGAAGTGTTAGATGCTGTAGAATCTACATTCGCTATTGTATTTCTAATGTTATCTATTTTATCAGTGAAGAAATTCATAAAGTCATTACTATTTAACTTTGGTGGAATATTTGAATCAGGTGGCGTCTGGTAATTTGTTAATTTAGCCACTGTGCTAAATAAAAACCTTGGATTGTTTTGGTTATTTTCAATGAGTTTGTGGATATGCTCTGCCCTAGCAGTTTTTAGAGCCTGTCTATAGCTGGACATACTGTTTTTCCATGCAATTCTAAAAACTTCCAAGTTAGTTTTTCTCCATTTGCGTTCAAGACTACGAGTTACTTTCTTGAGAGAGTGAGTATTACTGTTATACCATGGCACAGTACGTTTTTCTCTAACCTTTTTCAATTTGATGGGGGCAACAGCTTCTAATGTATTAGAGAAAATAGTGCCCATGTTGTCAGTAATTTCGTCTAGTTCATGTGTATTTTTGGGTACAAATAGCAGTTGAGATAGATCAAGCAGGTTATTTGTGAATCTGTCTTTGGTGGCTGGAACAATAGTTCTGCCCAGACGGTAACGCTGAGACATATAGTTAATATCAGTTATACGTAGCATGCACGATACAAGGAAATGGTCTGTAATATCATCACTTTGGGGTACAATATCTATAGCAGTAAGATCGATTCCATGCGATATAATTAGATCTAGTGTATGATTAAAACGATGAGTGGGCCCGGTGACATTTTGCTTGACTCCAAAGGAGTTTAGTAGGTCAGTAAACGCAAGTCCTAATTTATCATTTGCATTATCAACGTGAATATTAAAATCTCCCATGATTAGCGCCTTATCAACTGTAACTAGAAGGTCTGAGAGGAAATCTGCAAATTCTTTTAGGAATTCTGTATACGGCCCTGGTGGTCTATACACAGTAGCCAGAGCAAGAGATACATTAGATTTCTTTTGCATGTCTGACAGTGTAACATTTAGCAGAAGTATTTCAAAAGAGTTAAACCTGTATCCTGTTTTCTGGGTAACATTGAGAATATCACTATATATTGTTGCAACACCTCCTCCACGACCAGTCTGACGGGGCTCATGCTTATAACAGTAGTTTGGTGGAGTAGACTCATTTAGACCAAAATAATCATTTGGTTTTAGCCAGGTTTCAGTCAAGCAGAGTACATCAAAACTATTATCTGTGATCATTTCATTTACAATAACTGCTTTGGGTGTGAGTGATCTAATATTTATGAGCCCAAACTTTAAAAATTGTTTTTGTTCATTTACTTTACATTTTTCTGGTTTAATTACGATAAGATATTTTCTAGATCCTACATTATATTTTGACCTCACTATTCGGGGAACAGACACAGTCTTAATAGCTTTTAAAGCGCAAGTACTTTTATCATTTAAGCGGGTGGAACAAAACTCATCATAATATTTATTAAGAGAATTGTCTTACTAGTCACATGGAGCGAAGTGTCCTGGAGATGTTGTCAGAGAGCAGCTCCGCTCCGACTCTGCTGGGGTGTAATCCATCAGCGCGAAACAGCCTAGGACGCTCCCAGAAAAGATTCCAGTTATTAACAAATAGCAGTTTCTGTTCTTTACACCATGACAACAACCATTCATTTAAAGCAAAAAGTCTACTGAACCTTTCGTGTCCTCGTCGATACGTGGGCAGTGGTCCAGACACGACGATCGTCGCCGCGGGCGTCGTGCTGCGAACCGTCTCGATCAGGCTGCTGAAGTCCCTCTTCAGCGTCTCCGTCTGCCGCAGCGTGGTGTCGTTAACCCCGGCGTGAAGCACGACCGCTCTGGGGCTCTCGTCGACCTTCAGGATCGCGGGTATCTGCGCAGAAACATCGAGAACACGCGAATCTGCTTTCCCACGGCCTCGAGCTCGAGCTGCACAGAGTGGAGACATTCATCCGCCATTAAAGCAAGTAACAGTGAGTACAGCAGTGGTAATGTGTGTGAATAGAGTATTAGCAATGTAAGCGCAGTTAGCTGCAACAGCGCCGCTGATGCTAATGGGCTAAAAGCTAATAGCGGACCCGGGAGATCAAAATAAAACTAGTGATAGCGAGGCGCTCTGATTGTTTTTGTTGTAGAATACAATAGAGGATATATTCACACGTTATATAAACGGAAACGATGATGTATAAAATTGATTTTTGAGTTAAAAATAGTCAATGAAAAGAATATAGTGACGGAGCTCAAACGCAGTACAGCCGCCAACAACAAACCAACAACAAATTCAGGCAACATCTGGCAACACGCAAGAAACATTATTCTTGCTTTATGTACATGAAACTTCCCAAGAAGAATTATCACCTTCAAAATGTTATCAACTACATCTGATCCAGTATTACAATAAAAAAAAGGATCATAGATTCGTCTATTTTAATTATTTTATAAAATATATAAAAAACCAGCCTAGATACCTGTTTCCAAAAGTCTTCAGAATATTAACAGTTACAAAATAAATGTGTGTTTCATTTTCTACATTAGAAAAAGAACGTTTTGGTGATAGATCTTTTCTAAGCTCGTTAATTTGCTACAGAAGGCCAACAGGACAGTGTTTTCTCTACTTCCTGTTGGCCTTCTGTAGCAAATTGTAGCTCCGTGTAGCTGTTTTTATTTTATTTTTTCTCTAGAATCTTTATCTTACTATCACTCTCTGTTTTTTAAAGTGGCAAAATATAACTTAATTCACACCATATTTCTGATATTATCGATCAATCTTATCAGATTAACTTTGATCGTTCACTTTTATTTTATATCCGTGAGTGCAGTACACCTGCAAAGCGTTAGCACTCGTTAGCTTGTCATTAGCGTTTTCATTCGAACCTATCGCTGTTTTCTTTTCTCCTCTCCCTCGCTCCAGTTTTTCACAAGTTCATCAAACAACCGCAGTAAGAATATTTCATCAAGCACGGTGAGTAATGGCTTCTCCCGTCATTGTTACTTGCACCTCTTGACACATGTACAGTTTATCTATCTCTGTCGCTGATGAAGGATTCACATGTCAATGTCACCTTTATTTATATAGCGCTTTAAACAAAATACATTGCGTCAAAGCAACTGAACAACATTCATTAGGAAAACAGTGTCAATAATGCAAAAATGAGAGTTAAAGGCAGTTCATCATTGGATTCAGTTATGTCATCTCTGTTCAGTTAAATAGTGTCTGTGCATTTATTTGCAATCAAGTCAATGATATCGCTGTAGATGAAGTGTCCCCAACTAAGCAAGCCAGAGGCGACAGCGGCAAGGAACCGAAACTCCATCGGTGACAGAATGGAGAAAAAAACCTTGGGAGAAACCAGGCTCAGTTGGGGGGCCAGTTCTCCTCTGACCAGACGAAACCAGTAGTTCAATTCCAGGCTGCAGCAAAGTCAGATTGTGCAGAAGAATCATCTGTTTCCTGTGGTCTTGTCCTGGTGCTCCTCTGAGACAAGGTCTTTACAGGGGATCTGTATCTGGGGCTCTAGTTGTCCTGGTCTCCGCTGTCTTTCAGGGATGTAGAGGTCCTTTCTAGGTGCTGATCCACCATCTGGTCTGGATACGTACTGGATCCGGGTGACTGCAGTGACCCTCTGATCTGGACACAGACTGGATCTGGTGGCCACGGTGACCTCGGAACAAGAGAGAAACAGACAAATATTAGCGTAGATGCCATTCTTCTAATGATGTAGCAAGTACATAGGTTGTTATGGGAAGTGTTTCCGGTTCCGGTTTACCTAATTAATGCAGCCTAAAAATCCTTTAACAGGTTTGGATAATAAAAGCATATTAGTATGTTATGTGTATGCCAGGTTAAAGAGATGGGTCTTTAATCTAGATTTAAACTGCAAGAGTGTGTCTGCCTCCCGAACAATGTTAGGTAGGTTATTCCAGAGTTTGGGCGCCAAATAGGAAAAGGATCTGCCGCCTGCAGTTGATTTTGATATTCTAGGTATTATCAAATTGCCCGAGTTTTGAGAACGTAGCGGACGTAGAGGATTATAATGTAAAAGGAGCTCATTCAAATACTTAGGTGCTAAACCATTCAGGGCTTTATAAGTAATAAGCAATATTTTAAAATCTATGCGATGCTTGATAGGGAGCCAGTGCAGTGTTGACAGGACCAGGCTAATATGGTCATACTTCCTGGTTCTAGTAAGAACTCTTGCTGCTGCATTTTGGACTAGCTGTAGTTTGTTTACTAAGCGTGCAGAACAACCACCCAATAAAGCATTACAATAATCTAACCTTGAGGTCATAAATGCATGGATTAACATTTCTGCATTTGACATTGAGAGCATAGGCCGTAATTTAGATATATTTTTGAGATGGAAAAATGCAGTTTTACAAATGCTAGAAACGTGGCTTTCTAAGGAAAGATTGCGATCAAGTAGCACACCTAGGTTCCTAACTGATGATGAAGAATTGACAGAGCAACCATCAAGTCTTAGACAGTGTTCCAGGTTATTACAAGCAGAGTTTTTAGGTCCTATAATTAACACCTCTGTTTTTTCAGAATTTAGCAGTAAGAAATTACTCGTCATCCAGTTTTTTATATCGACTATGCAATCCATTAGTTTTTCAAATTGGTGTGTTTCAACGGGCTGCGAAGAAATATAGAGCTGAGTATCATCAGCATAACAGTGAAAGCTAACACCATGTTTCCTGATGATATCTCCCAAGGGTAACATATAAAGCGTGAAGAGTAGCGGCCCTAGTACTGAGCCTTGAGGTAATCCATACTGCACTTGTGATCGATAGGATACATCTTCATTCACTGCTACGAACTGATGGCGGTCATATAAGTACGATTTAAACCATGCTAATGCACTTCCACTGATGCCAACAAAGTATTCAAGTCTATGCAAAAGAATGTTGTGGTCAATTGTGTCAAACGCAGCACTTAGATCCAATAACAATAATAGAGAGATACACCCACGATCAGATGATAAGAGCAGATCATTTGTAACTCTAAGAAGAGCAGTCTCAGTACTATGATACGGTCTAAATCCTGACTGGAAATCCTCACATATACCATTTTTCTCTAAGAAGGAATATAATTGTGTGGATACCACCTTTTGATAACCACCACATGTGATAAATGCAGGGAAATAGTTAGGCTGACAGAGAAGATTTCAGAATTAGAGACACGCATCCAAACTTTAATTGAGGACAGTAAGAATGTTAGGGCTCTAGATACGGCTTTGGATGTGTCTAGCTCACATTAAACAGGTTCTCCCCACTCAGTGATGCACCCACTGAGAAACCTGGTGAAAGTGCTCTAGTTATTGGTGATTCTATTGTACGGAAAGTGAATATAGAGACACCAGCCACCATAGTCAAATGTTTTCCTGGGAGCCAGAGCGCCTGACATCTTGGCAAATTTAAAAGTGCTGGCTAATGTTAAACGTAAATACAGTAAGATTGTTATTCATGCCGGCGCTAATGTTGTTCGACTTCGCCAGTTGGAGATCACTAAAAATAACATTAAAGAGGTGTGTGAACTTGCAAGCACGATGTCAGACACTGTAATATGCTCTGGTCCCCTCCCTGCTTACCGTGGTGATGAGATGCATAGCAGATTGTCATCACTCAATGGCTGGATGTCTAAGTGGTGCCCACAGAATAACATAGGTTTCATAGACAATTGGACAAGCTTTTGGGGCAGACCTGACCTGTTTAAAAGAGATGGTCTTCATTCCTCCTGGGGTGGCGCCACTCTTCTCTCTAGAAATATGGCAAATAGTCTTAGTGTTTATACTTGACTAACTGGGGCCCAGGTCAGGAAGCAGACAGACTGGCTAAACCGACCGTCTGCTAGCTGCCTCCCGTCACAGAGGTCAGTTAATTCTCAGCACATAGAGACTTTTTCACCTAGATATCACACTATAGAGACTGTGTCTGTTCCCCGAACTAGAAAATACAAAAAACGTCCAAACCAAGTTAAGATTAACAATTTAATTGAGGTTCAACAAATAAAAAACAGAAGCAATATGGATAAACAAAGGATAAAGCTTGGCTTATTGAATATCAGATCCCTTTCTACGACAACACTTTTTGTAAATAATATGTCATAATATAGATGTACTCTGTTTGACAGAAACCTGGCTAAAACCTGATGATTACATTATTTTAAATGAGTCCACCCCCCAAGATTACTGTTATAAACATGAGCCACGTCTAAAAGGCAAAGGTGGAGGTGTTGCTTCAATTTATAACAACGTTTTCAGGATTTCTCAGAGGGCAGGCTTCAAGTATAACTCATTTGAAGTAATGGTACTTCATATAACATTATCCAAAGAAACAAATGTTAATGATAAATCCCCTGTTATGTTTGTACTGGCTACTGTATACAGGCCACCAGGGCACCATACAGACTTTATTAAAGAGTTTGGTGATTTTACATCCGAGTTAGTTCTGGCTGCAGATAAAGTTTTAATAGTTGGTGATTTTAATATCCATGTTGATAATGAAAACGATGCATTGGGATCAGCATTTATAGACATTCTGAACTCTATTGGTGTTAGACAACACGTTTCAGGACCTACTCACTGTCGAAATCATACTCTAGATTTAATACTGTCACATGTAATTGATGTTGATGGTGTTGAAATTATTCAGCCAAGTGATGATATCTCAGATCATTATTTAGTTCTTTGCAAAATTCATATAGCCAAAATTGTAAATTCTACTTCTTGTTACAAGTATGGAAGAACCATCACTTCTAACACAAAAGACTGCTTTTTAAGTTATCTTCCTGATGTATCCAAATTCCTTAGCATATCCAAAACCTCAGAACAACTTGATGATGTAACAGAAACTATGGACTCTCTCTTTTCTAGCACTTTAAATAAAGTTGCTCCTTTACACTTAAGGAAGGTTAAGGAAAACAGTTTGACACCATGGTATAATGAGCATACTTGCACCCTAAAGAGAGCAGCCCGAAAAATGGAGCACAGCTGGAGGAAAACAAAACTAGAGGTATTTCGTATTGCTTGGCGGGAAAGTAACATATCCTACAGAAAAGCATTAAAAACTGCTAGATCCGATTACTTTTCTTCTCTTTTAGAAGAAAACAAACATAACCCCAGGTATTTATTCAATACAGTGGCTAAATTAACGAAAAATAAAGCCTCAACAAGTGTTGACATTTCCCAACACCACAGCAGTAATGACTTTATGAACTACTTTACTTCTAAAATCAATACTATTAGAGATAAAATTGCAACCATTCAGCCGTCAGCTACAGTATCACATCAGACAGTGCACTATAGATCCCCTGAGGAACAGTTCCACTCATTCTCTACTATAGGAGAGGAAGAATTGTATAAACTTGTTAAATCATCTAAACCAACAACATGTATGTTAGACCCTATACCATCTAAGCTCCTGAAAGAGGTGCTTCCAGAAGTCATAGATCCTCTTCTGACTATTATTAATTCCTCATTGTCATTAGGACATGTCCCCAAAACCTTCAAACTGGCTGTTATTAAGCCTCTCATCAAAAAACCACAACTTGACCCCAAAGAACTAGTTAATTATAGACCAATCTCGAATCTCCCTTTTCTGTCCAAGATACTAGACAAGGTGGTATCCACACAATTATATTCCTTCTTAGAGAAAAATGGTATATGTGAGGATTTCCAGTCAGGATTTAGACCGTATCATAGTACTGAGACTGCTCTTCTTAGAGTTACAAATGATCTGCTCTTATCATCTGATCGTGGGTGTATCTCTCTATTATTGTTATTGGATCTAAGTGCTGCGTTTGACACAATTGACCACAACATTCTTTTGCATAGACTTGAATACTTTGTTGGCATCAGTGGAAGTGCATTAGCATGGTTTAAATCGTACTTATATGACCGCCATCAGTTCGTAGCAGTGAATGAAGATGTATCCTATCGATCACAAGTGCAGTATGGATTACCTCAAGGCTCAGTACTAGGGCCGCTACTCTTCACGCTTTATATGTTACCCTTGGGAGATATCATCAGGAAACATGGTGTTAGCTTTCACTGTTATGCTGATGATACTCAGCTCTATATTTCTTCGCAGCCCGTTGAAACACACCAATTTGAAAAACTAATGGATTGCATAGTCGATATAAAAAACTGGATGACGAGTAATTTCTTACTGCTAAATTCTGAAAAAACAGAGGTGTTAATTATAGGACCTAAAAACTCTGCTTGTAATAACCTGGAACACTGTCTAAGACTTGATGGTTGCTCTGTCAATTCTTCATCATCAGTTAGGAACCTAGGTGTGCTACTTGATCGCAATCTTTCCTTAGAAAGCCACGTTTCTAGCATTTGTAAAACTGCATTTTTCCATCTCAAAAATATATCTAAATTACGGCCTATGCTCTCAATGTCAAATGCAGAAATGTTAATCCATGCATTTATGACCTCAAGGTTAGATTATTGTAATGCTTTATTGGGTGGTTGTTCTGCACGCTTAGTAAACAAACTACAGCTAGTCCAAAATGCAGCAGCAAGAGTTCTTACTAGAACCAGGAAGTATGACCATATTAGCCCGGTCCTGTCAACACTGCACTGGCTCCCTATCAAGCATCGCATAGATTTTAAAATATTGCTTATTACTTATAAAGCCCTGAATGGTTTAGCACCTCAGTATTTGAATGAGCTCCTTTTACATTATAATCCTCTACGTCCGCTACGTTCTCAAAACTCAGGCAATTAGATAATACCTAGAATATCAAAATCAACTGCAGGCGGCAGATCCATTTCCTATTTGGCGCCCAAACTCTGGAATAACCTACCTAACATTGTTCGGGAGGCAGACACACTCTTGCAGTTTAAATCTAGATTAAAGACCCATCTCTTTAACCTGGCATACACATAACATACTAATATGCTTTTATTATCCAAATCCGTTAAAGGATTTTTGGGCTGCATTAATTAGGTAAACCGGAACCGGAAACACTTCCCATAACAACCTATGTACTTGCTACATCATTAGAAGAATGGCATCTACGCTAATATTTGTCTGTTTCTCTCTTGTTCCGAGGTCACCGTGGCCACCAGATCCAGTCTGTGTCCAGATCAGAGGGTCACTGCAGTCACCCGGATCCAGTACGTATCCAGACCAGATGGTGGATCAGCACCTAGAAAGGACCTCTACATCCCTGAAAGACAGCGGAGAACAGGACAACTAGAGCCCCAGATACAGATCCCCTGTAAAGACCTTGTCTCAGAGGAGCACCAGGACAAGACCACAGGAAACAGATGATTCTTCTGCACAATCTGACTTTGCTGCAGCCTGGAATTGAACTACTGGTTTAGTCTGGTCAGAGGAGAACTGGCCCCCCAACTGAGCCTGGTTTCTCCCAAGGTTTTTTCTCCATTCTGTCACCGATGGAGTTTCGGTTCCTTGCCGCTGTCGCCTCTGGCTTGCTTAGTTGGGGACACTTCATCTACAGCGATATCATTGACTTGATTGCAAATAAATGCACAGACACTATTTAACTGAACAGAGATGACATAACTGAATCCAATGATGAACTGCCTTTAACTCTCATTTTTGCATTATTGACACTGTTTTCCTAATGAATGTTGTTCAGTTGCTTTGACGCAATGTATTTTGTTTAAAGCGCTATATAAATAAAGGTGACATTGAACCATCCCTTCTACCACAAAAGACTGCTTTTTAAGTTATCTTCCTGATTTATCCAAATTCCTTAGCATATCCAAAACCTCAGAACAACTTGATGATGTAACAGAAACTATGGACTCTCTCTTTTCTAGCACTTTAAATACAGTTGCTCCTGTACGCTTAAGGAAGGTTAAGGAAAACAGTTTGACACCATGGTATAATGAGCATACTCGCACCCTAAGGAGAGCAGCCCGAAAAATGGAGCGCAGCTGGAGGAAAACAAAACTAGAGGTATTTCGTATTGCTTGGTGGGAAAGTAACCTATCCTACAAAAAAAGCATTAAAAACTGCTAGATCTGCTTTTCTTCTCTTTTAGAAGACAACCAACATAACCCCAGGTATTAGTGTTAGGTTTAACCCTAACCCTAAACCCTAGCCCTAACCCTATTCAATTCAGTGGCTAAATTAACGAAAAATAAAGCCTCAACAAGTGTTGACATTTCCCAACACCACAGCAGTAATGACTTTATGAACTATTTTACTTATAAAATTAAAACTATTAGAGATAAAATTGCAACCATTCAGCTGTCAACTACAGTATCGCATCAGACAGTGCACTATAGACCCCCTGAGAAACAGTTCCACTCATTCTCTACTATAGGAGAGGAAGAATTGTATAAACTTGTTAAATCATCTAAACCAACAACATGTATGTTAGACCCTATACCATCTAAGCTCCTAAAAGAGGTGCTTCCAGAAGTCATAGATCCTCTTCTGACTATTATTAATTCCTCATTGTCATTAGGATATGTCCCCAAAACCTTCAAACTGGCTGTTATTAAGCCTCTCATCAAAAAACCACAACTTGACCCCAAAGAACTAGTTAATTATAGACCAATCTCGAATCTCCCTTTTCTGTCCAAGATACTAGAAAAGGTGGTATCCTCACAATTATATTCCTTCGTAGAGAAGAATGGTATATGTGAGGATTTCCAGTCAGGATTTAGACTGTATCATAGTACTGAGACTGCTCTCCTTAGAGTTACAAATGATCTGCTCTTATCATCTGATCGTGGGTGTATCTCTATTAGTTTTATTGGATCTTAGTGCTGCGTTTGACACAACTGACCACAACATTCTTTTGCATAGGCTTGAACACTTTGTTGGCATTAAAGGAATGACTTTGCTGCAGCCTGGAATTGAACTACGGGTTTCGTCTGGTCAGAGGAGAACTGGCCCCCCAACTGAGCCTGGTTTCTCCGAAGGGTTTTTTTCTCCATTCTGTAACCGATGGAGTTCTGGTTCCTTGCCGCTGTCACCTCTGGCTTGCTTAGTTGGGGTCACTTCATCTACAGCAATATCTTTGACTTGATTGCAAATAAATGCACAGACACTATTTAACTGAACAGAGATGACATCACTGAATTCAATGATGAACTGCCTTTAACTATCATTAAGCATTATTGACACACTGTTTTCCTAATGAATGTTGATCAGTTGCTTCGACGCAATGTATTTTGTTTAAAGCACTATATAAATAAAGGTGACTTGACTTGACTTGACACATTGGTGTCTCACAGTGGATTCGAACCCGGGTCTCTCACACCAAAGGCATGTGTCTTATCCGCTGCACCAACACCACCCCCCGGTGATCTTGTTTGTATCACACTTGAGGTTGTTTATTGTTTGCTCATAATTGAAGTTCCTAATCATGCTGATTTTTGCTACATGCTCTGAGTAGTATTTTACAGTAAGAAGGTTATTTTCCTTAACCAGGAAATTAACATTCTTCGAATTGACAGACAGTTGACACTAAGAGGTCAAGTAAATACACGTAAATAAATAGTATTTACTTACAGCGTATATAAATATTTATATTTACTCATATCTAGTTATGATTGATTATTCATATTTCCCATTTTGAGCTAAATTGGACATTATATAGCGCTTTAAACAAAAAAGATTACATCAAAGCAACTGAACAACCTTAATTAGGAAAACAGTGTGTCAATAATGCAAAATGACAGTTAAAGGCAGTTCATCAGTGATTTCAGTGATGTCATCATCTCAGTTCAGTTTAAAAAATATATGTGCAATCATTTGCAATCAAGTCAACGATATCGCTGTAAATGATGTAGCAAGTACATCAGGTGATATGGGAAGAGTTCCCAGTTCTGGTTATCCTAAATAATGCAGCCTAAAAATCCTTTAACTTATTTGGATATTAGAAGCATATTAGTGTGTTATGTGTAAGCCAGGTTAAAGAGATGGGACTATAATGTCGATTTAAGTCAAGCCAAGTCAAGTCACCTTTATTTATATAGCTCTTTAAACAAAATACATTGCGTCAAAGCAGCTGATCATCATTCATTAGGAAAACAGTGGGTCCATAATGCAAAATGACAGTTAAAGGCAGTCAAACTCGATTAGCAATTGTTGACAAAAAAAAGTTTGGGGTTGATCATCCAAGCGAGCCGGCCTCAGCGTGAGGGTGTATAGATTTTAAAGGCCGAAACAATCTATGATCCTTAGGTACTCTACTGAAGAGTTTGCTTTGATCAATTCCCTCAATCTAGCTGATTTGAGGTAGCAGGAAAGAATAATGTGGGGCATCACAGTTCTACCAGACCTCCCTCCTAGAAGTTTCACATGATAGTTTTTTAAGTTATTTTAAAGATTAAACTCATCTTGTGCTTCTCCTGATATGTATGACAAGACTATATAGTTTTCTCATGATTTTTTGACTAATAAACAGCAGTATTTAACATATAAAATCAGCTTTCTTGACAGCTAGTTCAAAATGCGGAGTCCTGGTCCAATGACATATCTGGGGATTTAAGTGTATTTTTCATGGTTCAAACCCTGTTTCCCTATTGCCAAATGTTACATTGGTAATTTTAGTTTGCTTATATTAGCGTACTAATGTTAATATTACTCCACTAATCTTCAATACATTACTATTGAAGACTATTTGGTAACCCTAACCCTAACCTACCCTAACCCTAACCCTACCCCTACCCCTATCCCTACCCCTAAACCCCTCCCCTAACCCTACCCCTTATCTTAACCTTCCCACTACAACTAATGTAACCCTAACTAAACTAACCTACCCTAACCCTAACCCTAACCCTAATGAACCCTTAGGGTTAGGGTTAGGGTTAGGGTATATAGGGTAAAGTTAGGCAATGAAAAACCAAAGCCTGGGCCCCAAAGGGTCCAGGCCGGGTTGTGCGCTGTCCTTCTCCCCACCGGCCGCTTCAGGTAGGTCCCAGGCCCAGAGAAAGGACCAGACTTGGAACTGAATCATCATGTTGGTATAAAAAATATATATAATATATATATATAAAATATATGAGAGCAGAGTTAGTTTATGAGGGGTACATTTAGGAGGGTTCATTTTAAGAGGGCTAAAGGAATGAGGGGTAAGTTCTGGGTGGTGGGGCTACAATTATCAGGGGTAGATTTTAAGTTGATAGAGGTGAGTGGTTAGGTTTAGGGTCAGTTGCTGTGTGGTTACTTTTCGTAAAGGGTAGGTTTTGAGTTGATAGAGGTGAGTGGTTAAGTTTAGGGATAGTTGCAGTGCAGTTCATTCCTGTAGAAAGGACAGGAGCCTGCACTTGCAACTTATGTCTCGTTAAGGCCTCTTGGAAACATTGTGTCAAGACGTTTCATCCATGGTTAGGGTTAGGGTTAGGGTTAGGTTAGGTTAGGTTAGGGTTAGGGTTAGGGTTAGGGTTAGGGTTAGAGTTAGGGTTAGGGTTAGGTTATAGGGATAAATGCGAAGATTGATCACCTTTGAATTGATCGACCCCCCATATCTTGTGATCCGTATCTGCTATAGAGCTGAAACATGGTTTATTATACTCCTTGGGCCCTCCCCAGTTGATTGCACTTGGTTTCGTCGGTCTAGCGCCACCAGTTGCCGAGATATGGAGTTGATCACTTACTTGATTTTCGAATGTATGGGTGGGACTTAGTGTTTTTGTGGGGGTTGGACTTAGTGTTTTTGGGGAATTTTGGACTTAGTCAATGGTTGGACTTAGTGTTTTTTGGGAATTTTGGACTTAGTCATATGGTTGGACTTAGTATTTTTTGGGAATTTTGGACTTAGTCACGTTTTGGGTGGTTTTGGTGGGGTCTTTGTTGGTTTTGAGTGGTTTTGAGTGGTTTCCAGTGGTTTTCGGGGGTCCCCAAGTGTTTTTGGAGTGGTTTGGTTAGGTTTTGGGTGGTTTTAGGGGAATGAAACGTCCAAGGTTCAAACCTAAGGTCTTAGGGTTAGGGTTAGAGTTAGGGTTAGGGTTAGGGTTAGGGTTAGGGTTAGGTTATAGGGATAAATGCGAAGATTGATCACCTTTGAATTGATCGACCCCCCATATCTTGTGATCCGTATCTGCTATAGAGCTGAAACATGGTTTATTATACTCCTTGGGCCCTCCCCAGTTGATTGCACTTGGTTTCGTCGGTCTAGCGCCACCAGTTGCCGAGATATGGAGTTGATCACTTACTTGATTTTCGAATGTATGGGTGGGACTTAGTGTTTTTGTGGGGGTTGGACTTAGTGTTTTTGGGGAATTTTGGACTTAGTCAATGGTTGGACTTAGTGTTTTTTGGGAATTTTGGACTTAGTCATATGGTTGGACTTAGTATTTTTTGGGAATTTTGGACTTAGTCACGTTTTGGGTGGTTTTGGTGGGGTCTTTGTTGGTTTTGAGTGGTTTTGAGTGGTTTCCAGTGGTTTTCGGGGGTCCCCAAGTGTTTTTGGAGTGGTTTGGTTAGGTTTTGGGTGGTTTTAGGGGAATGAAACGTCCAAGGTTCAAACCTAAGGTCTTAGGGTTAGGGTTAGAGTTAGGGTTAGGGTTAGGGTTAGGGTTAGGGTTAGAGTTAGGGTTAGGGTTAGGGTTAGAGTTAGGTTATAGGGATAAATGCGAAGATTGATCACCTTTGAATTGATCGACCCCCCATATCTTGTGATCCGTATCTGCTATAGAGCTGAAACATGGTTTATTATACTCCTTGGGCCCTCCCCAGTTGATTGCACTTGGTTTCGTCGGTCTAGCGCCACCAGTTGCCGAGATATGGAGTTGATCACTTACTTGATTTTCGAATGTATGGGTGGGACTTAGTGTTTTTGTGGGGGTTGGACTTAGTGTTTTTGGGGAATTTTGGACTTAGTCAATGGTTGGACTTAGTGTTTTTTGGGAATTTTCGACTTAGTCATATGGTTGGACTTAGTATTTTTTGGGAATTTTGGACTTAGTCACGTTTTGGGTGGTTTTGGTGGGGTCTTTGTTGGTTTTGAGTGGTTTTGAGTGGTTTCCAGTGGTTTTCGGGGGTCCCCAAGTGTTTTTGGAGTGGTTTGGTTAGGTTTTGGGTGGTTTTAGGGGAATGAAACGTCCAAGGTTCAAACCTAAGGTCTTAGGGTTAGGGTTAGAGTTAGGGTTAGGGTTAGGGTTAGGGTTAGGGTTAGGGTTAGAGTTAGGGTTAGGGTTAGAGTTAGGTTATAGGGATAAATGCGAAGATTGATCACCTTTGAATTGATCGACCCCCCATATCTTGTGATCCGTATCTGCTATAGAGCTGAAACATGGTTTATTATACTCCTTGGGCCCTCCCCAGTTGATTGCACTTGGTTTCGTCGGTCTAGCGCCACCAGTTGCCGAGATATGGAGTTGATCACTTACTTGATTTTCGAATGTATGGGTGGGACTTAGTGTTTTTGTGGGGGTTGGACTTAGTGTTTTTGGGGAATTTTGGACTTAGTCAATGGTTGGACTTAGTGTTTTTTGGGAATTTTGGACTTAGTCATATGGTTGGACTTAGTATTTTTTGGGAATTTTGGACTTAGTCACGTTTTGGGTGGTTTTGGTGGGGTCTTTGTTGGTTTTGAGTGGTTTTGAGTGGTTTCCAGTGGTTTTCGGGGGTCCCCAAGTGTTTTTGGAGTGGTTTGGTTAGGTTTTGGGTGGTTTTAGGGGAATGAAACGTCCAAGGTTCAAACCTAAGGTCTTAGGGTTAGGGTTAGGGTTAGGGTTAGGGTTAGGGTTAGAGTTAGGGTTAGGGTTAGAGTTAGAGTTAGAGTTAGGGTTAGGGTTAGGGTTAGGGTTAGGTTAGGTTTAGGGTTAGGTTATAGGGATAAATGCGAAGATTGATCACCTTTGAATTGATCGACCCCCCATATCTTGTGATCCGTATCTGCTAGAGAGCTGAAACGTGGTTTATCATACTCCTTGGCCCCTCCCCAGTCGATTGCACTTGGTTTCGTCGGTCTAGCGCCACCAGGTGCCGAGATATGGAGTTGATCACTTACTTGATTTTCGAATGTATGGGTGGGACTTAGTGTTTTTGGGTGGGTTGGACTTAGTGTTTTTTGGGAATTTTGGACTTAGTCATATGGTTGGTCTTAGTGTTTTTGTGGGGGTTGGACTTAGTGTTTTTTAGGAATTTTGGACTTAGTCATATGGTTGGACTTAGTCTTTTTTGGGAATTTTGGACTTAGTCATATGGTTGCACTTAGTGTTTTTGTGGGGGTTGGACTTAGTGTTTTTGGGGAATTTTGGACTTAGTCAATGGTTAGGGTTAGGGTTAGAGTTAGGGTTAGAGTTAGAGTTAGGTTATAGGGATAAATGCGAAGATTGATCACCTTTGAATTGATCGACCCCCCATATCTTGTGATCCGTATCTGCTAGAGAGCTGAAACGTGGTTTATCATACTCCTTGGCCCCTCCCCAGTCGATTGCACTTGGTTTCGTCGGTCTAGCGCCACCAGGTGCCGAGATATGGAGTTGATCACTTACTTGATTTTCGAATGTATGGGTGGGACTTAGTGTTTTTGGGGCATCATGTATGGTGCGAATCGTTCATTTATTTGCAATACGATAAGTGCTCTATTTCAGAAATGACTTTGTGTTTTGTCTTCATTCTTGTTAGAATTAAATTGTCATACTACTGTCTTAAAAAAAAAGATTTTCATGTTATGAATCAAAGTTTTATAGAAATAAAAAAAACAGATATTTGTCTCTTGTCACAATATATTTATGGTATGTAAAAAAGTCTTATTGGAAAAATTATATATCTATATATTTAAATATACATTTAGATACATACATATACAACATTCCCTTTTCACGTGTATATGATTTTAACAGGTTCACACGTTATGTGACATCTACATCTTGTGGTCACACAAAGGTACTGCACTGTCGAGTATCCTTTTTATATGTAGTATTTTTGTAGAATCTAATAAACAGAATATACAATATATATAATATAAATCTATCAATGTATTTCTCACGTGTTCACTACCTCTTTTTGTGAAAACCAACCGAAAAAATAAATTATTTACAGTCACACCAAAGAAGACTCCCCCACTGTGATTGAATTTATTATTTTTATTCTGTTCTATTTGAAAATGTATAAGTATTTTATTTCAGAAATGACTTTGTTTTTAAATATTCACTCTAGGGCAAATGCCTGAAGGTGAGGAGACTGGTGTGTAGGTTTTTCTCGTGCTTTTACACAGATAAAATAATAATAAAGATAATAATGATTCTTACAAATGAATGAATCAATGCACAATTAAATTAAACTGGAGAAAGTTTTATTTGAATTTAAATGTATTTACAATAGCATTGATAAAAAATAAACTCATCTTGATAAATCACACTTAACTGATGTATAATACATATGTGTATATGCATATGTGCATGTATATTTGTGTATGTATGTATATGGTTTTCACAGGTTCTCATGTCTTTAGGGGTTTAGGGTCTTTGAGGGGCTCGTCCCGATCGCGACGTAAGTGGTCCGGCGTCTCTGTCATGTTCCACTTCAAAATGAGCCCTGTTGAGTTTTGGCACAAGTGGCGCGAGTGAGGCAACACATATGGTTCGGTGCCTATACCCGGGGCCTTGTGGGTCCCACGGAGACCAGAGCGGGCCCAGGTAGGGTGTCGGGGGGCGGGCTTTGGATCGCGGGCGGTCCCGTCTCTCTAACACCACCAGGAGCCGAGTTACAGGGTCGATCCCACCAATAGCCCTATAAGCGTTAGGGTTAGGGTTAGGGTTTGTGTTAGGTTATAGGGATAAATGCGAAGATTGATCACCTTTGAATTGATCGACCCCCCATATCTTGTGATCCGTATCTGCTAGAGAGCTGAAACGTGGTTTATCATACTCCTTGGCCCCTCCCCAGTCGATTGCACTTGGTTTCGTCGGTCTAGCGCCACCAGGTGCCGAGATATGGAGTTGATCACTTACTTGATTTTCGAATGTATGGGTGGGACTTAGTGTTTTTGGGTGGGTTGGACTTAGTGTTTTTTGGGAATTTTGGACTTAGTCATATGGTTGGTCTTAGTGTTTTTGTGGGGGTTGGACTTAGTGTTTTTTAGGAATTTTGGACTTAGTCATATGGTTGGACTTAGTCTTTTTTGGGAATTTTGGACTTAGTCATATGGTTGCACTTAGTGTTTTTGTGGGGGTTGGACTTAGTGTTTTTGGGGAATTTTGGACTTAGTCAATGGTTAGGGTTAGGGTTAGAGTTAGGGTTAGAGTTAGAGTTAGGTTATAGGGATAAATGCGAAGATTGATCACCTTTGAATTGATCGACCCCCCATATCTTGTGATCCGTATCTGCTAGAGAGCTGAAACGTGGTTTATCATACTCCTTGGCCCCTCCCCAGTCGATTGCACTTGGTTTCGTCGGTCTAGCGCCACCAGGTGCCGAGATATGGAGTTGATCACTTACTTGATTTTCGAATGTATGGGTGGGACTTAGTGTTTTTGGGGCATCATGTATGGTGCGAATCGTTCATTTATTTGCAATACGATAAGTGCTCTATTTCAGAAATGACTTTGTGTTTTGTCTTCATTCTTGTTAGAATTAAATTGTCATACTACTGTCTTAAAAAAAAAGATTTTCATGTTATGAATCAAAGTTTTATAGAAATAAAAAAAACAGATATTTGTCTCTTGTCACAATATATTTATGGTATGTAAAAAAGTCTTATTGGAAAAATTATATATCTATATATTTAAATATACATTTAGATACATACATATACAACATTCCCTTTTCACGTGTATATGATTTTAACAGGTTCACACGTTATGTGACATCTACATCTTGTGGTCACACAAAGGTACTGCACTGTCGAGTATCCTTTTTATATGTAGTATTTTTGTAGAATCTAATAAACAGAATATACAATATATATAATATAAATCTATCAATGTATTTCTCACGTGTTCACTACCTCTTTTTGTGAAAACCAACCGAAAAAATAAATTATTTACAGTCACACCAAAGAAGACTCCCCCACTGTGATTGAATTTATTATTTTTATTCTGTTCTATTTGAAAATGTATAAGTATTTTATTTCAGAAATGACTTTGTTTTTAAATATTCACTCTAGGGCAAATGCCTGAAGGTGAGGAGACTGGTGTGTAGGTTTTTCTCGTGCTTTTACACAGATAAAATAATAATAAAGATAATAATGATTCTTACAAATGAATGAATCAATGCACAATTAAATTAAACTGGAGAAAGTTTTATTTGAATTTAAATGTATTTACAATAGCATTGATAAAAAATAAACTCATCTTGATAAATCACACTTAACTGATGTATAATACATATGTGTATATGCATATGTGCATGTATATTTGTGTATGTATGTATATGGTTTTCACAGGTTCTCATGTCTTTAGGGGTTTAGGGTCTTTGAGGGGCTCGTCCCGATCGCGACGTAAGTGGTCCGGCGTCTCTGTCATGTTCCACTTCAAAATGAGCCCTGTTGAGTTTTGGCACAAGTGGCGCGAGTGAGGCAACACATATGGTTCGGTGCCTATACCCGGGGCCTTGTGGGTCCCACGGAGACCAGAGCGGGCCCAGGTAGGGTGTCGGGGGGCGGGCTTTGGATCGCGGGCGGTCCCGTCTCTCTAACACCACCAGGAGCCGAGTTACAGGGTCGATCCCACCAATAGCCCTATAAGCGTTAGGGTTAGGGTTAGGGTTTGTGTTAGGTTATAGGGATAAATGCGAAGATTGATCACCTTTGAATTGATCGACCCCCCATATCTTGTGATCCGTATCTGCTAGAGAGCTGAAACGTGGTTTATCATACTCCTTGGCCCCTCCCCAGTCGATTGCACTTGGTTTCGTCGGTCTAGCGCCACCAGGTGCCGAGATATGGAGTTGATCACTTACTTGATTTTCGAATGTATGGGTGGGACTTAGTGTTTTTGGGTGGGTTGGACTTAGTGTTTTTTGGGAATTTTGGACTTAGTCATATGGTTGGTCTTAGTGTTTTTGTGGGGGTTGGACTTAGTGTTTTTTAGGAATTTTGGACTTAGTCATATGGTTGGACTTAGTCTTTTTTGGGAATTTTGGACTTAGTCATATGGTTGCACTTAGTGTTTTTGTGGGGGTTGGACTTAGTGTTTTTGGGGAATTTTGGACTTAGTCAATGGTTAGGGTTAGGGTTAGAGTTAGGGTTAGAGTTAGAGTTAGGTTATAGGGATAAATGCGAAGATTGATCACCTTTGAATTGATCGACCCCCCATATCTTGTGATCCGTATCTGCTAGAGAGCTGAAACGTGGTTTATCATACTCCTTGGCCCCTCCCCAGTCGATTGCACTTGGTTTCGTCGGTCTAGCGCCACCAGGTGCCGAGATATGGAGTTGATCACTTACTTGATTTTCGAATGTATGGGTGGGACTTAGTGTTTTTGGGGCATCATGTATGGTGCGAATCGTTCATTTATTTGCAATACGATAAGTGCTCTATTTCAGAAATGACTTTGTGTTTTGTCTTCATTCTTGTTAGAATTAAATTGTCATACTACTGTCTTAAAAAAAAAGATTTTCATGTTATGAATCAAAGTTTTATAGAAATAAAAAAAACAGATATTTGTCTCTTGTCACAATATATTTATGGTATGTAAAAAAGTCTTATTGGAAAAATTATATATCTATATATTTAAATATACATTTAGATACATACATATACAACATTCCCTTTTCACGTGTATATGATTTTAACAGGTTCACACGTTATGTGACATCTACATCTTGTGGTCACACAAAGGTACTGCACTGTCGAGTATCCTTTTTATATGTAGTATTTTTGTAGAATCTAATAAACAGAATATACAATATATATAATATAAATCTATCAATGTATTTCTCACGTGTTCACTACCTCTTTTTGTGAAAACCAACCGAAAAAATAAATTATTTACAGTCACACCAAAGAAGACTCCCCCACTGTGATTGAATTTATTATTTTTATTCTGTTCTATTTGAAAATGTATAAGTATTTTATTTCAGAAATGACTTTGTTTTTAAATATTCACTCTAGGGCAAATGCCTGAAGGTGAGGAGACTGGTGTGTAGGTTTTTCTCGTGCTTTTACACAGATAAAATAATAATAAAGATAATAATGATTCTTACAAATGAATGAATCAATGCACAATTAAATTAAACTGGAGAAAGTTTTATTTGAATTTAAATGTATTTACAATAGCATTGATAAAAAATAAACTCATCTTGATAAATCACACTTAACTGATGTATAATACATATGTGTATATGCATATGTGCATGTATATTTGTGTATGTATGTATATGGTTTTCACAGGTTCTCATGTCTTTAGGGGTTTAGGGTCTTTGAGGGGCTCGTCCCGATCGCGACGTAAGTGGTCCGGCGTCTCTGTCATGTTCCACTTCAAAATGAGCCCTGTTGAGTTTTGGCACAAGTGGCGCGAGTGAGGCAACACATATGGTTCGGTGCCTATACCCGGGGCCTTGTGGGTCCCACGGAGACCAGAGCGGGCCCAGGTAGGGTGTCGGGGGGCGGGCTTTGGATCGCGGGCGGTCCCGTCTCTCTAACACCACCAGGAGCCGAGTTACAGGGTCGATCCCACCAATAGCCCTATAAGCGTTAGGGTTAGGGTTAGGGTTTGTGTTAGGTTATAGGGATAAATGCGAAGATTGATCACCTTTGAATTGATCGACCCCCCATATCTTGTGATCCGTATCTGCTAGAGAGCTGAAACGTGGTTTATCATACTCCTTGGCCCCTCCCCAGTCGATTGCACTTGGTTTCGTCGGTCTAGCGCCACCAGGTGCCGAGATATGGAGTTGATCACTTACTTGATTTTCGAATGTATGGGTGGGACTTAGTGTTTTTGGGTGGGTTGGACTTAGTGTTTTTTGGGAATTTTGGACTTAGTCATATGGTTGGTCTTAGTGTTTTTGTGGGGGTTGGACTTAGTGTTTTTTAGGAATTTTGGACTTAGTCATATGGTTGGACTTAGTCTTTTTTGGGAATTTTGGACTTAGTCATATGGTTGCACTTAGTGTTTTTGTGGGGGTTGGACTTAGTGTTTTTGGGGAATTTTGGACTTAGTCAATGGTTAGGGTTAGGGTTAGAGTTAGGGTTAGAGTTAGAGTTAGGTTATAGGGATAAATGCGAAGATTGATCACCTTTGAATTGATCGACCCCCCATATCTTGTGATCCGTATCTGCTAGAGAGCTGAAACGTGGTTTATCATACTCCTTGGCCCCTCCCCAGTCGATTGCACTTGGTTTCGTCGGTCTAGCGCCACCAGGTGCCGAGATATGGAGTTGATCACTTACTTGATTTTCGAATGTATGGGTGGGACTTAGTGTTTTTGGGGCATCATGTATGGTGCGAATCGTTCATTTATTTGCAATACGATAAGTGCTCTATTTCAGAAATGACTTTGTGTTTTGTCTTCATTCTTGTTAGAATTAAATTGTCATACTACTGTCTTAAAAAAAAAGATTTTCATGTTATGAATCAAAGTTTTATAGAAATAAAAAAAACAGATATTTGTCTCTTGTCACAATATATTTATGGTATGTAAAAAAGTCTTATTGGAAAAATTATATATCTATATATTTAAATATACATTTAGATACATACATATACAACATTCCCTTTTCACGTGTATATGATTTTAACAGGTTCACACGTTATGTGACATCTACATCTTGTGGTCACACAAAGGTACTGCACTGTCGAGTATCCTTTTTATATGTAGTATTTTTGTAGAATCTAATAAACAGAATATACAATATATATAATATAAATCTATCAATGTATTTCTCACGTGTTCACTACCTCTTTTTGTGAAAACCAACCGAAAAAATAAATTATTTACAGTCACACCAAAGAAGACTCCCCCACTGTGATTGAATTTATTATTTTTATTCTGTTCTATTTGAAAATGTATAAGTATTTTATTTCAGAAATGACTTTGTTTTTAAATATTCACTCTAGGGCAAATGCCTGAAGGTGAGGAGACTGGTGTGTAGGTTTTTCTCGTGCTTTTACACAGATAAAATAATAATAAAGATAATAATGATTCTTACAAATGAATGAATCAATGCACAATTAAATTAAACTGGAGAAAGTTTTATTTGAATTTAAATGTATTTACAATAGCATTGATAAAAAATAAACTCATCTTGATAAATCACACTTAACTGATGTATAATACATATGTGTATATGCATATGTGCATGTATATTTGTGTATGTATGTATATGGTTTTCACAGGTTCTCATGTCTTTAGGGGTTTAGGGTCTTTGAGGGGCTCGTCCCGATCGCGACGTAAGTGGTCCGGCGTCTCTGTCATGTTCCACTTCAAAATGAGCCCTGTTGAGTTTTGGCACAAGTGGCGCGAGTGAGGCAACACATATGGTTCGGTGCCTATACCCGGGGCCTTGTGGGTCCCACGGAGACCAGAGCGGGCCCAGGTAGGGTGTCGGGGGGCGGGCTTTGGATCGCGGGCGGTCCCGTCTCTCTAACACCACCAGGAGCCGAGTTACAGGGTCGATCCCACCAATAGCCCTATAAGCGTTAGGGTTAGGGTTAGGGTTTGTGTTAGGTTATAGGGATAAATGCGAAGATTGATCACCTTTGAATTGATCGACCCCCCATATCTTGTGATCCGTATCTGCTAGAGAGCTGAAACGTGGTTTATCATACTCCTTGGCCCCTCCCCAGTCGATTGCACTTGGTTTCGTCGGTCTAGCGCCACCAGGTGCCGAGATATGGAGTTGATCACTTACTTGATTTTCGAATGTATGGGTGGGACTTAGTGTTTTTGGGTGGGTTGGACTTAGTGTTTTTTGGGAATTTTGGACTTAGTCATATGGTTGGTCTTAGTGTTTTTGTGGGGGTTGGACTTAGTGTTTTTTAGGAATTTTGGACTTAGTCATATGGTTGGACTTAGTCTTTTTTGGGAATTTTGGACTTAGTCATATGGTTGCACTTAGTGTTTTTGTGGGGGTTGGACTTAGTGTTTTTGGGAATTTTGGACTTAGTCAATGGTTAGGGTTAGGGTTAGAGTTAGGGTTAGAGTTAGAGTTAGGTTATAGGGATAAATGCGAAGATTGATCACCTTTGAATTGATCGACCCCCCATATCTTGTGATCCGTATCTGCTAGAGAGCTGAAACGTGGTTTATCATACTCCTTGGCCCCTCCCCAGTCGATTGCACTTGGTTTCGTCGGTCTAGCGCCACCAGGTGCCGAGATATGGAGTTGATCACTTACTTGATTTTCGAATGTATGGGTGGGACTTAGTGTTTTTGGGGCATCATGTATGGTGCGAATCGTTCATTTATTTGCAATACGATAAGTGCTCTATTTCAGAAATGACTTTGTGTTTTGTCTTCATTCTTGTTAGAATTAAATTGTCATACTACTGTCTTAAAAAAAAAGATTTTCATGTTATGAATCAAAGTTTTATAGAAATAAAAAAAACAGATATTTGTCTCTTGTCACAATATATTTATGGTATGTAAAAAAGTCTTATTGGAAAAATTATATATCTATATATTTAAATATACATTTAGATACATACATATACAACATTCCCTTTTCACGTGTATATGATTTTAACAGGTTCACACGTTATGTGACATCTACATCTTGTGGTCACACAAAGGTACTGCACTGTCGAGTATCCTTTTTATATGTAGTATTTTTGTAGAATCTAATAAACAGAATATACAATATATATAATATAAATCTATCAATGTATTTCTCACGTGTTCACTACCTCTTTTGTGAAAACCAACCGAAAAAATAAATTATTTACAGTCACACCAAAGAAGACTCCCCCACTGTGATTGAATTTATTATTTTTATTCTGTTCTATTGAAAATGTATAAGTATTTTATTTCAGAAATGACTTTGTTTTTAAATATTCACTCTAGGGCAAATGCCTGAAGGTGAGGAGACTGGTGTGTAGGTTTTTCTCGTGCTTTTACACAGATAAAATAATAATAAAGATAATAATGATTCTTACAAATGAATGAATCAATGCACAATTAAATTAAACTGGAGAAAGTTTTATTTGAATTTAAATGTATTTACAATAGCATTGATAAAAAATAAACTCATCTTGATAAATCACACTTAACTGATGTATAATACATATGTGTATATGCATATGTGCATGTATATTTGTGTATGTATGTATATGGTTTTCACAGGTTCTCATGTCTTTAGGGGTTTAGGGTCTTTGAGGGGCTCGTCCCGATCGCGACGTAAGTGGTCCGGCGTCTCTGTCATGTTCCACTTCAAAATGAGCCCTGTTGAGTTTTGGCACAAGTGGCGCGAGTGAGGCAACACATATGGTTCGGTGCCTATACCCGGGGCCTTGTGGGTCCCACGGAGACCAGAGCGGGCCCAGGTAGGGTGTCGGGGGGCGGGCTTTGGATCGCGGGCGGTCCCGTCTCTCTAACACCACCAGGAGCCGAGTTACAGGGTCGATCCCACCAATAGCCCTATAAGCGTTAGGGTTAGGGTTAGGGTTTGTGTTAGGTTATAGGGATAAATGCGAAGATTGATCACCTTTGAATTGATCGACCCCCCATATCTTGTGATCCGTATCTGCTAGAGAGCTGAAACGTGGTTTATCATACTCCTTGGCCCCTCCCCAGTCGATTGCACTTGGTTTCGTCGGTCTAGCGCCACCAGGTGCCGAGATATGGAGTTGATCACTTACTTGATTTTCGAATGTATGGGTGGGACTTAGTGTTTTTGGGTGGGTTGGACTTAGTGTTTTTTGGGAATTTTGGACTTAGTCATATGGTTGGTCTTAGTGTTTTTGTGGGGGTTGGACTTAGTGTTTTTTAGGAATTTTGGACTTAGTCATATGGTTGGACTTAGTCTTTTTTGGGAATTTTGGACTTAGTCATATGGTTGCACTTAGTGTTTTTGTGGGGGTTGGACTTAGTGTTTTTGGGGAATTTTGGACTTAGTCAATGGTTAGGGTTAGGGTTAGAGTTAGGGTTAGAGTTAGAGTTAGGTTATAGGGATAAATGCGAAGATTGATCACCTTTGAATTGATCGACCCCCCATATCTTGTGATCCGTATCTGCTAGAGAGCTGAAACGTGGTTTATCATACTCCTTGGCCCCTCCCCAGTCGATTGCACTTGGTTTCGTCGGTCTAGCGCCACCAGGTGCCGAGATATGGAGTTGATCACTTACTTGATTTTCGAATGTATGGGTGGGACTTAGTGTTTTTGGGGCATCATGTATGGTGCGAATCGTTCATTTATTTGCAATACGATAAGTGCTCTATTTCAGAAATGACTTTGTGTTTTGTCTTCATTCTTGTTAGAATTAAATTGTCATACTACTGTCTTAAAAAAAAAGATTTTCATGTTATGAATCAAAGTTTTATAGAAATAAAAAAAACAGATATTTGTCTCTTGTCACAATATATTTATGGTATGTAAAAAAGTCTTATTGAAAAATTATATATCTATATATTTAAATATACATTTAGATACATACATATACAACATTCCCTTTTCACGTGTATATGATTTTAACAGGTTCACACGTTATGTGACATCTACATCTTGTGGTCACACAAAGGTACTGCACTGTCGAGTATCCTTTTTATATGTAGTATTTTTGTAGAATCTAATAAACAGAATATACAATATATATAATATAAATCTATCAATGTATTTCTCACGTGTTCACTACCTCTTTTTGTGAAAACCAACCGAAAAAATAAATTATTTACAGTCACACCAAAGAAGACTCCCCCACTGTGATTGAATTTATTATTTTTATTCTGTTCTATTTGAAAATGTATAAGTATTTTATTTCAGAAATGACTTTGTTTTTAAATATTCACTCTAGGGCAAATGCCTGAAGGTGAGGAGACTGGTGTGTAGGTTTTTCTCGTGCTTTTACACAGATAAAATAATAATAAAGATAATAATGATTCTTACAAATGAATGAATCAATGCACAATTAAATTAAACTGGAGAAAGTTTTATTTGAATTTAAATGTATTTACAATAGCATTGATAAAAAATAAACTCATCTTGATAAATCACACTTAACTGATGTATAATACATATGTGTATATGCATATGTGC
>NW_026775110.1:0-36361 GCF_963082965.1 Carassius carassius | reverse complement strand
GTGTTCACTACCTCTTTTTGTGAAAACCAACCGAAAAAATAAATTATTTACAGTCACACCAAAGAAGACTCCCCCACTGTGATTGAATTTATTATTTTTATTCTGTTCTATTTGAAAATGTATAAGTATTTTATTTCAGAAATGACTTTGTTTTTAAATATTCACTCTAGGGCAAATGCCTGAAGGTGAGGAGACTGGTGTGTAGGTTTTTCTCGTGCTTTTACACAGATAAAATAATAATAAAGATAATAATGATTCTTACAAATGAATGAATCAATGCACAATTAAATTAAACTGGAGAAAGTTTTATTTGAATTTAAATGTATTTACAATAGCATTGATAAAAAATAAACTCATCTTGATAAATCACACTTAACTGATGTATAATACATATGTGTATATGCATATGTGCATGTATATTTGTGTATGTATGTATATGGTTTTCACAGGTTCTCATGTCTTTAGGGGTTTAGGGTCTTTGAGGGGCTCGTCCCGATCGCGACGTAAGTGGTCCGGCGTCTCTGTCATGTTCCACTTCAAAATGAGCCCTGTTGAGTTTTGGCACAAGTGGCGCGAGTGAGGCATCACATATGGTTCGGTGCCTATACCCGGGGCCTTGTGGGTCCCACGGAGACCAGAGCGGGCCCAGGTAGGGTGTCGGGGGGCGGGCTTTGGATCGCGGGCGGTCCCGTCTCTCTAACACCACCAGGAGCCGAGTTACAGGGTCGATCCCACCAATAGCCCTATAAGCGTTAGGGTTAGGGTTAGGGTTTGTGTTAGGTTATAGGGATAAATGCGAAGATTGATCACCTTTGAATTGATCGACCCCCCATATCTTGTGATCCGTATCTGCTAGAGAGCTGAAACGTGGTTTATCATACTCCTTGGCCCCTCCCCAGTCGATTGCACTTGGTTTCGTCGGTCTAGCGCCACCAGGTGCCGAGATATGGAGTTGATCACTTACTTGATTTTCGAATGTATGGGTGGGACTTAGTGTTTTTGGGTGGGTTGGACTTAGTGTTTTTTGGGAATTTTGGACTTAGTCATATGGTTGGTCTTAGTGTTTTTGTGGGGGTTGGACTTAGTGTTTTTTAGGAATTTTGGACTTAGTCATATGGTTGGACTTAGTCTTTTTTGGGAATTTTGGACTTAGTCATATGGTTGCACTTAGTGTTTTTGTGGGGGTTGGACTTAGTGTTTTTGGGGAATTTTGGACTTAGTCAATGGTTAGGGTTAGGGTTAGAGTTAGGGTTAGAGTTAGAGTTAGGTTATAGGGATAAATGCGAAGATTGATCACCTTTGAATTGATCGACCCCCCATATCTTGTGATCCGTATCTGCTAGAGAGCTGAAACGTGGTTTATCATACTCCTTGGCCCCTCCCCAGTCGATTGCACTTGGTTTCGTCGGTCTAGCGCCACCAGGTGCGAGATATGGAGTTGATCACTTACTTGATTTTCGAATGTATGGGTGGG
The DNA here is from genome assembly GCF_963082965.1 of Carassius carassius. Lineage (NCBI taxonomy): Eukaryota > Metazoa > Chordata > Actinopteri > Cypriniformes > Cyprinidae > Carassius > Carassius carassius. The sequence continues at coordinate 34,887 of NW_026775110.1, read as the reverse complement.
ACTTAGTGTTTTTGGGGCATCATGTATGGTGCGAATCGTTCATTTATTTGCAATACGATAAGTGCTCTATTTCAGAAATGACTTTGTGTTTTGTCTTCATTCTTGTTAGAATTAAATTGTCATACTACTGTCTTAAAAAAAAAGATTTTCATGTTATGAATCAAAGTTTTATAGAAATAAAAAAAACAGATATTTGTCTCTTGTCACAATATATTTATGGTATGTAAAAAAGTCTTATTGGAAAAATTATATATCTATATATTTAAATATACATTTAGATACATACATATACAACATTCCCTTTTCACGTGTATATGATTTTAACAGGTTCACACGTTATGTGACATCTACATCTTGTGGTCACACAAAGGTACTGCACTGTCGAGTATCCTTTTTATATGTAGTATTTTTGTAGAATCTAATAAACAGAATATACAATATATATAATATAAATCTATCAATGTATTTCTCACGTGTTCACTACCTCTTTTTGTGAAAACCAACCGAAAAAATAAATTATTTACAGTCACACCAAAGAAGACTCCCCCACTGTGATTGAATTTATTATTTTTATTCTGTTCTATTTGAAAATGTATAAGTATTTTATTTCAGAAATGACTTTGTTTTTAAATATTCACTCTAGGGCAAATGCCTGAAGGTGAGGAGACTGGTGTGTAGGTTTTTCTCGTGCTTTTACACAGATAAAATAATAATAAAGATAATAATGATTCTTACAAATGAATGAATCAATGCACAATTAAATTAAACTGGAGAAAGTTTTATTTGAATTTAAATGTATTTACAATAGCATTGATAAAAAATAAACTCATCTTGATAAATCACACTTAACTGATGTATAATACATATGTGTATATGCATATGTGCATGTATATTTGTGTATGTATGTATATGGTTTTCACAGGTTCTCATGTCTTTAGGGGTTTAGGGTCTTTGAGGGGCTCGTCCCGATCGCGACGTAAGTGGTCCGGCGTCTCTGTCATGTTCCACTTCAAAATGAGCCCTGTTGAGTTTTGGCACAAGTGGCGCGAGTGAGGCATCACATATGGTTCGGTGCCTATACCCGGGGCCTTGTGGGTCCCACGGAGACCAGAGCGGGCCCAGGTAGGGTGTCGGGGGGCGGGCTTTGGATCGCGGGCGGTCCCGTCTCTCTAACACCACCAGGAGCCGAGTTACAGGGTCGATCCCACCAATAGCCCTATAAGCGTTAGGGTTAGGGTTAGGGTTTGTGTTAGGTTATAGGGATAAATGCGAAGATTGATCACCTTTGAATTGATCGACCCCCATATCTTGTGATCCGTATCTGCTAGAGAGCTGAAACGTGGTTTATCATACTCCTTGGCCCCTCCCCAGTCGATTGCACTTGGTTTCGTCGGTCTAGCGCCACCAGGTGCCGAGATATGGAGTTGATCACTTACTTGATTTTCGAATGTATGGGTGGGACTTAGTGTTTTTGGGTGGGTTGGACTTAGTGTTTTTTGGGAATTTGGACTTAGTCATATGGTTGGTCTTAGTGTTTTTGTGGGGGTTGGACTTAGTGTTTTTTAGGAATTTTGGACTTAGTCATATGGTTGGACTTAGTCTTTTTTGGGAATTTTGGACTTAGTCATATGGTTGCACTTAGTGTTTTTGTGGGGGTTGGACTTAGTGTTTTTGGGGAATTTTGGACTTAGTCAATGGTTAGGGTTAGGGTTAGAGTTAGGGTTAGAGTTAGAGTTAGGTTATAGGGATAAATGCGAAGATTGATCACCTTTGAATTGATCGACCCCCCATATCTTGTGATCCGTATCTGCTAGAGAGCTGAAACGTGGTTTATCATACTCCTTGGCCCCTCCCCAGTCGATTGCACTTGGTTTCGTCGGTCTAGCGCCACCAGGTGCCGAGATATGGAGTTGATCACTTACTTGATTTTCGAATGTATGGGTGGGACTTAGTGTTTTTGGGGCATCATGTATGGTGCGAATCGTTCATTTATTTGCAATACGATAAGTGCTCTATTTCAGAAATGACTTTGTGTTTTGTCTTCATTCTTGTTAGAATTAAATTGTCATACTACTGTCTTAAAAAAAAAGATTTTCATGTTATGAATCAAAGTTTTATAGAAATAAAAAAAACAGATATTTGTCTCTTGTCACAATATATTTATGGTATGTAAAAAAGTCTTATTGGAAAAATTATATATCTATATATTTAAAATATACATTTAGATACATACATATACAACATTCCCTTTTCACGTGTATATGATTTTAACAGGTTCACACGTTATGTGACATCTACATCTTGTGGTCACACAAAGGTACTGCACTGTCGAGTATCCTTTTTATATGTAGTATTTTTGTAGAATCTAATAAACAGAATATACAATATATATAATATAAATCTATCAATGTATTTCTCACGTGTTCACTACCTCTTTTTGTGAAAACCAACCGAAAAATAAATTATTTACAGTCACACCAAAGAAGACTCCCCCACTGTGATTGAATTTATTATTTTTATTCTGTTCTATTTGAAAATGTATAAGTATTTTATTTCAGAAATGACTTTGTTTTTAAATATTCACTCTAGGGCAAATGCCTGAAGGTGAGGAGACTGGTGTGTAGGTTTTTCTCGTGCTTTTACACAGATAAAATAATAATAAAGATAATAATGATTCTTACAAATGAATGAATCAATGCACAATTAAATTAAACTGGAGAAAGTTTTATTTGAATTTAAATGTATTTACAATAGCATTGATAAAAAATAAACTCATCTTGATAAATCACACTTAACTGATGTATAATACATATGTGTATATGCATATGTGCATGTATATTTGTGTATGTATGTATATGGTTTTCACAGGTTCTCATGTCTTTAGGGGTTTAGGGTCTTTGAGGGGCTCGTCCCGATCGCGACGTAAGTGGTCCGGCGTCTCTGTCATGTTCCACTTCAAAATGAGCCCTGTTGAGTTTTGGCACAAGTGGCGCGAGTGAGGCATCACATATGGTTCGGTGCCTATACCCGGGGCCTTGTGGGTCCCACGGAGACCAGAGCGGGCCCAGGTAGGGTGTCGGGGGGCGGGCTTTGGATCGCGGGCGGTCCCGTCTCTCTAACACCACCAGGAGCCGAGTTACAGGGTCGATCCCACCAATAGCCCTATAAGCGTTAGGGTTAGGGTTAGGGTTTGTGTTAGGTTATAGGGATAAATGCGAAGATTGATCACCTTTGAATTGATCGACCCCCCATATCTTGTGATCCGTATCTGCTAGAGAGCTGAAACGTGGTTTATCATACTCCTTGGCCCCTCCCCAGTCGATTGCACTTGGTTTCGTCGGTCTAGCGCCACCAGGTGCCGAGATATGGAGTTGATCACTTACTTGATTTTCGAATGTATGGGTGGGACTTAGTGTTTTTGGGTGGGTTGGACTTAGTGTTTTTTGGGAATTTTGGACTTAGTCATATGGTTGGTCTTAGTGTTTTTGTGGGGGTTGGACTTAGTGTTTTTTAGGAATTTTGGACTTAGTCATATGGTTGGACTTAGTCTTTTTTGGGAATTTTGGACTTAGTCATATGGTTGCACTTAGTGTTTTTGTGGGGGTTGGACTTAGTGTTTTTGGGGAATTTTGGACTTAGTCAATGGTTAGGGTTAGGGTTAGAGTTAGGGTTAGAGTTAGAGTTAGGTTATAGGGATAAATGCGAAGATTGATCACCTTTGAATTGATCGACCCCCCATATCTTGTGATCCGTATCTGCTAGAGAGCTGAAACGTGGTTTATCATACTCCTTGGCCCCTCCCCAGTCGATTGCACTTGGTTTCGTCGGTCTAGCGCCACCAGGTGCCGAGATATGGAGTTGATCACTTACTTGATTTTCGAATGTATGGGTGGGACTTAGTGTTTTTGGGGCATCATGTATGGTGCGAATCGTTCATTTATTTGCAATACGATAAGTGCTCTATTTCAGAAATGACTTTGTGTTTTGTCTTCATTCTTGTTAGAATTAAATTGTCATACTACTGTCTTAAAAAAAAAGATTTTCATGTTATGAATCAAAGTTTTATAGAAATAAAAAAAACAGATATTTGTCTCTTGTCACAATATATTTATGGTATGTAAAAAAGTCTTATTGGAAAAATTATATATCTATATATTTAAATATACATTTAGATACATACATATACAACATTCCCTTTTCACGTGTATATGATTTTAACAGGTTCACACGTTATGTGACATCTACATCTTGTGGTCACACAAAGGTACTGCACTGTCGAGTATCCTTTTTATATGTAGTATTTTTGTAGAATCTAATAAACAGAATATACAATATATATAATATAAATCTATCAATGTATTTCTCACGTGTTCACTACCTCTTTTTGTGAAAACCAACCGAAAAAATAAATTATTTACAGTCACACCAAAGAAGACTCCCCCACTGTGATTGAATTTATTATTTTTATTCTGTTCTATTTGAAAATGTATAAGTATTTTATTTCAGAAATGACTTTGTTTTTAAATATTCACTCTAGGGCAAATGCCTGAAGGTGAGGAGACTGGTGTGTAGGTTTTTCTCGTGCTTTTACACAGATAAAATAATAATAAAGATAATAATGATTCTTACAAATGAATGAATCAATGCACAATTAAATTAAACTGGAGAAAGTTTTATTTGAATTTAAATGTATTTACAATAGCATTGATAAAAAATAAACTCATCTTGATAAATCACACTTAACTGATGTATAATACATATGTGTATATGCATATGTGCATGTATATTTGTGTATGTATGTATATGGTTTTCACAGGTTCTCATGTCTTTAGGGGTTTAGGGTCTTTGAGGGGCTCGTCCCGATCGCGACGTAAGTGGTCCGGCGTCTCTGTCATGTTCCACTTCAAAATGAGCCCTGTTGAGTTTTGGCACAAGTGGCGCGAGTGAGGCATCACATATGGTTCGGTGCCTATACCCGGGGCCTTGTGGGTCCCACGGAGACCAGAGCGGGCCCAGGTAGGGTGTCGGGGGGCGGGCTTTGGATCGCGGGCGGTCCCGTCTCTCTAACACCACCAGGAGCCGAGTTACAGGGTCGATCCCACCAATAGCCCTATAAGCGTTAGGGTTAGGGTTAGGGTTTGTGTTAGGTTATAGGGATAAATGCGAAGATTGATCACCTTTGAATTGATCGACCCCCCATATCTTGTGATCCGTATCTGCTAGAGAGCTGAAACGTGGTTTATCATACTCCTTGGCCCCTCCCCAGTCGATTGCACTTGGTTTCGTCGGTCTAGCGCCACCAGGTGCCGAGATATGGAGTTGATCACTTACTTGATTTTCGAATGTATGGGTGGGACTTAGTGTTTTTGGGTGGGTTGGACTTAGTGTTTTTTGGGAATTTTGGACTTAGTCATATGGTTGGTCTTAGTGTTTTTGTGGGGGTTGGACTTAGTGTTTTTTAGGAATTTTGGACTTAGTCATATGGTTGGACTTAGTCTTTTTTGGGAATTTTGGACTTAGTCATATGGTTGCACTTAGTGTTTTTGTGGGGGTTGGACTTAGTGTTTTTGGGGAATTTTGGACTTAGTCAATGGTTAGGGTTAGGGTTAGAGTTAGGGTTAGAGTTAGAGTTAGGTTATAGGGATAAATGCGAAGATTGATCACCTTTGAATTGATCGACCCCCCATATCTTGTGATCCGTATCTGCTAGAGAGCTGAAACGTGGTTTATCATACTCCTTGGCCCCTCCCCAGTCGATTGCACTTGGTTTCGTCGGTCTAGCGCCACCAGGTGCCGAGATATGGAGTTGATCACTTACTTGATTTTCGAATGTATGGGTGGGACTTAGTGTTTTTGGGGCATCATGTATGGTGCGAATCGTTCATTTATTTGCAATACGATAAGTGCTCTATTTCAGAAATGACTTTGTGTTTTGTCTTCATTCTTGTTAGAATTAAATTGTCATACTACTGTCTTAAAAAAAAAGATTTTCATGTTATGAATCAAAGTTTTATAGAAATAAAAAAAACAGATATTTGTCTCTTGTCACAATATATTTATGGTATGTAAAAAAGTCTTATTGGAAAAATTATATATCTATATATTTAAATATACATTTAGATACATACATATACAACATTCCCTTTTCACGTGTATATGATTTTAACAGGTTCACACGTTATGTGACATCTACATCTTGTGGTCACACAAAGGTACTGCACTGTCGAGTATCCTTTTTATATGTAGTATTTTTGTAGAATCTAATAAACAGAATATACAATATATATAATATAAATCTATCAATGTATTTCTCACGTGTTCACTACCTCTTTTTGTGAAAACCAACCGAAAAAATAAATTATTTACAGTCACACCAAAGAAGACTCCCCCACTGTGATTGAATTTATTATTTTTATTCTGTTCTATTTGAAAATGTATAAGTATTTTATTTCAGAAATGACTTTGTTTTTAAATATTCACTCTAGGGCAAATGCCTGAAGGTGAGGAGACTGGTGTGTAGGTTTTTCTCGTGCTTTTACACAGATAAAATAATAATAAAGATAATAATGATTCTTACAAATGAATGAATCAATGCACAATTAAATTAAACTGGAGAAAGTTTTATTTGAATTTAAATGTATTTACAATAGCATTGATAAAAAATAAACTCATCTTGATAAATCACACTTAACTGATGTATAATACATATGTGTATATGCATATGTGCATGTATATTTGTGTATGTATGTATATGGTTTTCACAGGTTCTCATGTCTTTAGGGGTTTAGGGTCTTTGAGGGGCTCGTCCCGATCGCGACGTAAGTGGTCCGGCGTCTCTGTCATGTTCCACTTCAAAATGAGCCCTGTTGAGTTTTGGCACAAGTGGCGCGAGTGAGGCATCACATATGGTTCGGTGCCTATACCCGGGGCCTTGTGGGTCCCACGGAGACCAGAGCGGGCCCAGGTAGGGTGTCGGGGGGCGGGCTTTGGATCGCGGGCGGTCCCGTCTCTCTAACACCACCAGGAGCCGAGTTACAGGGTCGATCCCACCAATAGCCCTATAAGCGTTAGGGTTAGGGTTTGTGTTAGGTTATAGGGATAAATGCGAAGATTGATCACCTTTGAATTGATCGACCCCCCATATCTTGTGATCCGTATCTGCTAGAGAGCTGAAACGTGGTTTATCATACTCCTTGGCCCCTCCCCAGTCGATTGCACTTGGTTTCGTCGGTCTAGCGCCACCAGGTGCCGAGATATGGAGTTGATCACTTACTTGATTTTCGAATGTATGGGTGGGACTTAGTGTTTTTGGGTGGGTTGGACTTAGTGTTTTTTGGGAATTTTGGACTTAGTCATATGGTTGGTCTTAGTGTTTTTGTGGGGGTTGGACTTAGTGTTTTTTAGGAATTTTGGACTTAGTCATATGGTTGGACTTAGTCTTTTTTGGGAATTTTGGACTTAGTCATATGGTTGCACTTAGTGTTTTTGTGGGGGTTGGACTTAGTGTTTTTGGGGAATTTTGGACTTAGTCAATGGTTAGGGTTAGGGTTAGAGTTAGGGTTAGAGTTAGAGTTAGGTTATAGGGATAAATGCGAAGATTGATCACCTTTGAATTGATCGACCCCCCATATCTTGTGATCCGTATCTGCTAGAGAGCTGAAACGTGGTTTATCATACTCCTTGGCCCCTCCCCAGTCGATTGCACTTGGTTTCGTCGGTCTAGCGCCACCAGGTGCCGAGATATGGAGTTGATCACTTACTTGATTTTCGAATGTATGGGTGGGACTTAGTGTTTTTGGGGCATCATGTATGGTGCGAATCGTTCATTTATTTGCAATACGATAAGTGCTCTATTTCAGAAATGACTTTGTGTTTTGTCTTCATTCTTGTTAGAATTAAATTGTCATACTACTGTCTTAAAAAAAAAGATTTTCATGTTATGAATCAAAGTTTTATAGAAATAAAAAAAACAGATATTTGTCTCTTGTCACAATATATTTATGGTATGTAAAAAAGTCTTATTGGAAAAATTATATATCTATATATTTAAATATACATTTAGATACATACATATACAACATTCCCTTTTCACGTGTATATGATTTTAACAGGTTCACACGTTATGTGACATCTACATCTTGTGGTCACACAAAGGTACTGCACTGTCGAGTATCCTTTTTATATGTAGTATTTTTGTAGAATCTAATAAACAGAATATACAATATATATAATATAAATCTATCAATGTATTTCTCACGTGTTCACTACCTCTTTTTGTGAAAACCAACCGAAAAAATAAATTATTTACAGTCACACCAAAGAAGACTCCCCCACTGTGATTGAATTTATTATTTTTATTCTGTTCTATTTGAAAATGTATAAGTATTTTATTTCAGAAATGACTTTGTTTTTAAATATTCACTCTAGGGCAAATGCCTGAAGGTGAGGAGACTGGTGTGTAGGTTTTTCTCGTGCTTTTACACAGATAAAATAATAATAAAGATAATAATGATTCTTACAAATGAATGAATCAATGCACAATTAAATTAAACTGGAGAAAGTTTTATTTGAATTTAAATGTATTTACAATAGCATTGATAAAAAATAAACTCATCTTGATAAATCACACTTAACTGATGTATAATACATATGTGTATATGCATATGTGCATGTATATTTGTGTATGTATGTATATGGTTTTCACAGGTTCTCATGTCTTTAGGGGTTTAGGGTCTTTGAGGGGCTCGTCCCGATCGCGACGTAAGTGGTCCGGCGTCTCTGTCATGTTCCACTTCAAAATGAGCCCTGTTGAGTTTTGGCACAAGTGGCGCGAGTGAGGCATCACATATGGTTCGGTGCCTATACCCGGGGCCTTGTGGGTCCCACGGAGACCAGAGCGGGCCCAGGTAGGGTGTCGGGGGGCGGGCTTTGGATCGCGGGCGGTCCCGTCTCTCTAACACCACCAGGAGCCGAGTTACAGGGTCGATCCCACCAATAGCCCTATAAGCGTTAGGGTTAGGGTTAGGGTTTGTGTTAGGTTATAGGGATAAATGCGAAGATTGATCACCTTTGAATTGATCGACCCCCCATATCTTGTGATCCGTATCTGCTAGAGAGCTGAAACGTGGTTTATCATACTCCTTGGCCCCTCCCCAGTCGATTGCACTTGGTTTCGTCGGTCTAGCGCCACCAGGTGCCGAGATATGGAGTTGATCACTTACTTGATTTTCGAATGTATGGGTGGGACTTAGTGTTTTTGGGTGGGTTGGACTTAGTGTTTTTTGGGAATTTTGGACTTAGTCATATGGTTGGTCTTAGTGTTTTTGTGGGGGTTGGACTTAGTGTTTTTTAGGAATTTTGGACTTAGTCATATGGTTGGACTTAGTCTTTTTTGGGAATTTTGGACTTAGTCATATGGTTGCACTTAGTGTTTTTGTGGGGGTTGGACTTAGTGTTTTTGGGGAATTTTGGACTTAGTCAATGGTTAGGGTTAGGGTTAGAGTTAGGGTTAGAGTTAGAGTTAGGTTATAGGGATAAATGCGAAGATTGATCACCTTTGAATTGATCGACCCCCCATATCTTGTGATCCGTATCTGCTAGAGAGCTGAAACGTGGTTTATCATACTCCTTGGCCCCTCCCCAGTCGATTGCACTTGGTTTCGTCGGTCTAGCGCCACCAGGTGCCGAGATATGGAGTTGATCACTTACTTGATTTTCGAATGTATGGGTGGGACTTAGTGTTTTTGGGGCATCATGTATGGTGCGAATCGTTCATTTATTTGCAATACGATAAGTGCTCTATTTCAGAAATGACTTTGTGTTTTGTCTTCATTCTTGTTAGAATTAAATTGTCATACTACTGTCTTAAAAAAAAAGATTTTCATGTTATGAATCAAAGTTTTATAGAAATAAAAAAAACAGATATTTGTCTCTTGTCACAATATATTTATGGTATGTAAAAAAGTCTTATTGGAAAAATTATATATCTATATATTTAAATATACATTTAGATACATACATATACAACATTCCCTTTTCACGTGTATATGATTTTAACAGGTTCACACGTTATGTGACATCTACATCTTGTGGTCACACAAAGGTACTGCACTGTCGAGTATCCTTTTTATATGTAGTATTTTTGTAGAATCTAATAAACAGAATATACAATATATATAATATAAATCTATCAATGTATTTCTCACGTGTTCACTACCTCTTTTTGTGAAAACCAACCGAAAAAATAAATTATTTACAGTCACACCAAAGAAGACTCCCCCACTGTGATTGAATTTATTATTTTTATTCTGTTCTATTTGAAAATGTATAAGTATTTTATTTCAGAAATGACTTTGTTTTTAAATATTCACTCTAGGGCAAATGCCTGAAGGTGAGGAGACTGGTGTGTAGGTTTTTCTCGTGCTTTTACACAGATAAAATAATAATAAAGATAATAATGATTCTTACAAATGAATGAATCAATGCACAATTAAATTAAACTGGAGAAAGTTTTATTTGAATTTAAATGTATTTACAATAGCATTGATAAAAAATAAACTCATCTTGATAAATCACACTTAACTGATGTATAATACATATGTGTATATGCATATGTGCATGTATATTTGTGTATGTATGTATATGGTTTTCACAGGTTCTCATGTCTTTAGGGGTTTAGGGTCTTTGAGGGGCTCGTCCCGATCGCGACGTAAGTGGTCCGGCGTCTCTGTCATGTTCCACTTCAAAATGAGCCCTGTTGAGTTTTGGCACAAGTGGCGCGAGTGAGGCATCACATATGGTTCGGTGCCTATACCCGGGGCCTTGTGGGTCCCACGGAGACCAGAGCGGGCCCAGGTAGGGTGTCGGGGGGCGGGCTTTGGATCGCGGGCGGTCCCGTCTCTCTAACACCACCAGGAGCCGAGTTACAGGGTCGATCCCACCAATAGCCCTATAAGCGTTAGGGTTAGGGTTTGTGTTAGGTTATAGGGATAAATGCGAAGATTGATCACCTTTGAATTGATCGACCCCCCATATCTTGTGATCCGTATCTGCTAGAGAGCTGAAACGTGGTTTATCATACTCCTTGGCCCCTCCCCAGTCGATTGCACTTGGTTTCGTCGGTCTAGCGCCACCAGGTGCCGAGATATGGAGTTGATCACTTACTTGATTTTCGAATGTATGGGTGGGACTTAGTGTTTTTGGGTGGGTTGGACTTAGTGTTTTTTGGGAATTTTGGACTTAGTCATATGGTTGGTCTTAGTGTTTTTGTGGGGGTTGGACTTAGTGTTTTTTAGGAATTTTGGACTTAGTCATATGGTTGGACTTAGTCTTTTTTGGGAATTTTGGACTTAGTCATATGGTTGCACTTAGTGTTTTTGTGGGGGTTGGACTTAGTGTTTTTGGGGAATTTTGGACTTAGTCAATGGTTAGGGTTAGGGTTAGAGTTAGGGTTAGAGTTAGAGTTAGGTTATAGGGATAAATGCGAAGATTGATCACCTTTGAATTGATCGACCCCCCATATCTTGTGATCCGTATCTGCTAGAGAGCTGAAACGTGGTTTATCATACTCCTTGGCCCCTCCCCAGTCGATTGCACTTGGTTTCGTCGGTCTAGCGCCACCAGGTGCCGAGATATGGAGTTGATCACTTACTTGATTTTCGAATGTATGGGTGGGACTTAGTGTTTTTGGGGCATCATGTATGGTGCGAATCGTTCATTTATTTGCAATACGATAAGTGCTCTATTTCAGAAATGACTTTGTGTTTTGTCTTCATTCTTGTTAGAATTAAATTGTCATACTACTGTCTTAAAAAAAAAGATTTTCATGTTATGAATCAAAGTTTTATAGAAATAAAAAAAACAGATATTTGTCTCTTGTCACAATATATTTATGGTATGTAAAAAAGTCTTATTGGAAAAATTATATATCTATATATTTAAATATACATTTAGATACATACATATACAACATTCCCTTTTCACGTGTATATGATTTTAACAGGTTCACACGTTATGTGACATCTACATCTTGTGGTCACACAAAGGTACTGCACTGTCGAGTATCCTTTTTATATGTAGTATTTTTGTAGAATCTAATAAACAGAATATACAATATATATAATATAAATCTATCAATGTATTTCTCACGTGTTCACTACCTCTTTTTGTGAAAACCAACCGAAAAAATAAATTATTTACAGTCACACCAAAGAAGACTCCCCCACTGTGATTGAATTTATTATTTTTATTCTGTTCTATTTGAAAATGTATAAGTATTTTATTTCAGAAATGACTTTGTTTTTAAATATTCACTCTAGGGCAAATGCCTGAAGGTGAGGAGACTGGTGTGTAGGTTTTTCTCGTGCTTTTACACAGATAAAATAATAATAAAGATAATAATGATTCTTACAAATGAATGAATCAATGCACAATTAAATTAAACTGGAGAAAGTTTTATTTGAATTTAAATGTATTTACAATAGCATTGATAAAAAATAAACTCATCTTGATAAATCACACTTAACTGATGTATAATACATATGTGTATATGCATATGTGCATGTATATTTGTGTATGTATGTATATGGTTTTCACAGGTTCTCATGTCTTTAGGGGTTTAGGGTCTTTGAGGGGCTCGTCCCGATCGCGACGTAAGTGGTCCGGCGTCTCTGTCATGTTCCACTTCAAAATGAGCCCTGTTGAGTTTTGGCACAAGTGGCGCGAGTGAGGCATCACATATGGTTCGGTGCCTATACCCGGGGCCTTGTGGGTCCCACGGAGACCAGAGCGGGCCCAGGTAGGGTGTCGGGGGGCGGGCTTTGGATCGCGGGCGGTCCCGTCTCTCTAACACCACCAGGAGCCGAGTTACAGGGTCGATCCCACCAATAGCCCTATAAGCGTTAGGGTTAGGGTTTGTGTTAGGTTATAGGGATAAATGCGAAGATTGATCACCTTTGAATTGATCGACCCCCCATATCTTGTGATCCGTATCTGCTAGAGAGCTGAAACGTGGTTTATCATACTCCTTGGCCCCTCCCCAGTCGATTGCACTTGGTTTCGTCGGTCTAGCGCCACCAGGTGCCGAGATATGGAGTTGATCACTTACTTGATTTTCGAATGTATGGGTGGGACTTAGTGTTTTTGGGTGGGTTGGACTTAGTGTTTTTTGGGAATTTTGGACTTAGTCATATGGTTGGTCTTAGTGTTTTTGTGGGGGTTGGACTTAGTGTTTTTTAGGAATTTTGGACTTAGTCATATGGTTGGACTTAGTCTTTTTTGGGAATTTTGGACTTAGTCATATGGTTGCACTTAGTGTTTTTGTGGGGGTTGGACTTAGTGTTTTTGGGGAATTTTGGACTTAGTCAATGGTTAGGGTTAGGGTTAGAGTTAGGGTTAGAGTTAGAGTTAGGTTATAGGGATAAATGCGAAGATTGATCACCTTTGAATTGATCGACCCCCCATATCTTGTGATCCGTATCTGCTAGAGAGCTGAAACGTGGTTTATCATACTCCTTGGCCCCTCCCCAGTCGATTGCACTTGGTTTCGTCGGTCTAGCGCCACCAGGTGCCGAGATATGGAGTTGATCACTTACTTGATTTTCGAATGTATGGGTGGGACTTAGTGTTTTTGGGGCATCATGTATGGTGCGAATCGTTCATTTATTTGCAATACGATAAGTGCTCTATTTCAGAAATGACTTTGTGTTTTGTCTTCATTCTTGTTAGAATTAAATTGTCATACTACTGTCTTAAAAAAAAAGATTTTCATGTTATGAATCAAAGTTTTATAGAAATAAAAAAAACAGATATTTGTCTCTTGTCACAATATATTTATGGTATGTAAAAAAGTCTTATTGGAAAAATTATATATCTATATATTTAAATATACATTTAGATACATACATATACAACATTCCCTTTTCACGTGTATATGATTTTAACAGGTTCACACGTTATGTGACATCTACATCTTGTGGTCACACAAAGGTACTGCACTGTCGAGTATCCTTTTTATATGTAGTATTTTTGTAGAATCTAATAAACAGAATATACAATATATATAATATAAATCTATCAATGTATTTCTCACGTGTTCACTACCTCTTTTTGTGAAAACCAACCGAAAAAATAAATTATTTACAGTCACACCAAAGAAGACTCCCCCACTGTGATTGAATTTATTATTTTTATTCTGTTCTATTTGAAAATGTATAAGTATTTTATTTCAGAAATGACTTTGTTTTTAAATATTCACTCTAGGGCAAATGCCTGAAGGTGAGGAGACTGGTGTGTAGGTTTTTCTCGTGCTTTTACACAGATAAAATAATAATAAAGATAATAATGATTCTTACAAATGAATGAATCAATGCACAATTAAATTAAACTGGAGAAAGTTTTATTTGAATTTAAATGTATTTACAATAGCATTGATAAAAAATAAACTCATCTTGATAAATCACACTTAACTGATGTATAATACATATGTGTATATGCATATGTGCATGTATATTTGTGTATGTATGTATATGGTTTTCACAGGTTCTCATGTCTTTAGGGGTTTAGGGTCTTTGAGGGGCTCGTCCCGATCGCGACGTAAGTGGTCCGGCGTCTCTGTCATGTTCCACTTCAAAATGAGCCCTGTTGAGTTTTGGCACAAGTGGCGCGAGTGAGGCATCACATATGGTTCGGTGCCTATACCCGGGGCCTTGTGGGTCCCACGGAGACCAGAGCGGGCCCAGGTAGGGTGTCGGGGGGCGGGCTTTGGATCGCGGGCGGTCCCGTCTCTCTAACACCACCAGGAGCCGAGTTACAGGGTCGATCCCACCAATAGCCCTATAAGCGTTAGGGTTAGGGTTTGTGTTAGGTTATAGGGATAAATGCGAAGATTGATCACCTTTGAATTGATCGACCCCCCATATCTTGTGATCCGTATCTGCTAGAGAGCTGAAACGTGGTTTATCATACTCCTTGGCCCCTCCCCAGTCGATTGCACTTGGTTTCGTCGGTCTAGCGCCACCAGGTGCCGAGATATGGAGTTGATCACTTACTTGATTTTCGAATGTATGGGTGGGACTTAGTGTTTTTGGGTGGGTTGGACTTAGTGTTTTTTGGGAATTTTGGACTTAGTCATATGGTTGGTCTTAGTGTTTTTGTGGGGGTTGGACTTAGTGTTTTTTAGGAATTTTGGACTTAGTCATATGGTTGGACTTAGTCTTTTTTGGGAATTTTGGACTTAGTCATATGGTTGCACTTAGTGTTTTTGTGGGGGTTGGACTTAGTGTTTTTGGGGAATTTTGGACTTAGTCAATGGTTAGGGTTAGGGTTAGAGTTAGGGTTAGAGTTAGAGTTAGGTTATAGGGATAAATGCGAAGATTGATCACCTTTGAATTGATCGACCCCCCATATCTTGTGATCCGTATCTGCTAGAGAGCTGAAACGTGGTTTATCATACTCCTTGGCCCCTCCCCAGTCGATTGCACTTGGTTTCGTCGGTCTAGCGCCACCAGGTGCCGAGATATGGAGTTGATCACTTACTTGATTTTCGAATGTATGGGTGGGACTTAGTGTTTTTGGGGCATCATGTATGGTGCGAATCGTTCATTTATTTGCAATACGATAAGTGCTCTATTTCAGAAATGACTTTGTGTTTTGTCTTCATTCTTGTTAGAATTAAATTGTCATACTACTGTCTTAAAAAAAAAGATTTTCATGTTATGAATCAAAGTTTTATAGAAATAAAAAAAACAGATATTTGTCTCTTGTCACAATATATTTATGGTATGTAAAAAAGTCTTATTGGAAAAATTATATATCTATATATTTAAATATACATTTAGATACATACATATACAACATTCCCTTTTCACGTGTATATGATTTTAACAGGTTCACACGTTATGTGACATCTACATCTTGTGGTCACACAAAGGTACTGCACTGTCGAGTATCCTTTTTATATGTAGTATTTTTGTAGAATCTAATAAACAGAATATACAATATATATAATATAAATCTATCAATGTATTTCTCACGTGTTCACTACCTCTTTTTGTGAAAACCAACCGAAAAAATAAATTATTTACAGTCACACCAAAGAAGACTCCCCCACTGTGATTGAATTTATTATTTTTATTCTGTTCTATTTGAAAATGTATAAGTATTTTATTTCAGAAATGACTTTGTTTTTAAATATTCACTCTAGGGCAAATGCCTGAAGGTGAGGAGACTGGTGTGTAGGTTTTTCTCGTGCTTTTACACAGATAAAATAATAATAAAGATAATAATGATTCTTACAAATGAATGAATCAATGCACAATTAAATTAAACTGGAGAAAGTTTTATTTGAATTTAAATGTATTTACAATAGCATTGATAAAAAATAAACTCATCTTGATAAATCACACTTAACTGATGTATAATACATATGTGTATATGCATATGTGCATGTATATTTGTGTATGTATGTATATGGTTTTCACAGGTTCTCATGTCTTTAGGGGTTTAGGGTCTTTGAGGGGCTCGTCCCGATCGCGACGTAAGTGGTCCGGCGTCTCTGTCATGTTCCACTTCAAAATGAGCCCTGTTGAGTTTTGGCACAAGTGGCGCGAGTGAGGCATCACATATGGTTCGGTGCCTATACCCGGGGCCTTGTGGGTCCCACGGAGACCAGAGCGGGCCCAGGTAGGGTGTCGGGGGGCGGGCTTTGGATCGCGGGCGGTCCCGTCTCTCTAACACCACCAGGAGCCGAGTTACAGGGTCGATCCCACCAATAGCCCTATAAGCGTTAGGGTTAGGGTTAGGGTTAGGTTATAGGGATAAATGCGAAGATTGATCACCTTTGAATTGATCGACCCCCCATATCTTGTGATCCGTATCTGCTAGAGAGCTGAAACGTGGTTTATCATACTCCTTGGCCCCTCCCCAGTCGATTGCACTTGGTTTCGTCGGTCTAGCGCCACCAGGTGCCGAGATATGGAGTTGATCACTTACTTGATTTTCGAATGTATGGGTGGGACTTAGTGTTTTTGGGTGGGTTGGACTTAGTGTTTTTTGGGAATTTTGGACTTAGTCATATGGTTGGTCTTAGTGTTTTTGTGGGGGTTGGACTTAGTGTTTTTTAGGAATTTTGGACTTAGTCATATGGTTGGACTTAGTCTTTTTTGGGAATTTTGGACTTAGTCATATGGTTGCACTTAGTGTTTTTGTGGGGGTTGGACTTAGTGTTTTTGGGGAATTTTGGACTTAGTCAATGGTTAGGGTTAGGGTTAGAGTTAGGGTTAGAGTTAGAGTTAGGTTATAGGGATAAATGCGAAGATTGATCACCTTTGAATTGATCGACCCCCCATATCTTGTGATCCGTATCTGCTAGAGAGCTGAAACGTGGTTTATCATACTCCTTGGCCCCTCCCCAGTCGATTGCACTTGGTTTCGTCGGTCTAGCGCCACCAGGTGCCGAGATATGGAGTTGATCACTTACTTGATTTTCGAATGTATGGGTGGGACTTAGTGTTTTTGGGGCATCATGTATGGTGCGAATCGTTCATTTATTTGCAATACGATAAGTGCTCTATTTCAGAAATGACTTTGTGTTTTGTCTTCATTCTTGTTAGAATTAAATTGTCATACTACTGTCTTAAAAAAAAAGATTTTCATGTTATGAATCAAAGTTTTATAGAAATAAAAAAAACAGATATTTGTCTCTTGTCACAATATATTTATGGTATGTAAAAAAGTCTTATTGGAAAAATTATATATCTATATATTTAAATATACATTTAGATACATACATATACAACATTCCCTTTTCACGTGTATATGATTTTAACAGGTTCACACGTTATGTGACATCTACATCTTGTGGTCACACAAAGGTACTGCACTGTCGAGTATCCTTTTTATATGTAGTATTTTTGTAGAATCTAATAAACAGAATATACAATATATATAATATAAATCTATCAATGTATTTCTCACGTGTTCACTACCTCTTTTTGTGAAAACCAACCGAAAAAATAAATTATTTACAGTCACACCAAAGAAGACTCCCCCACTGTGATTGAATTTATTATTTTTATTCTGTTCTATTTGAAAATGTATAAGTATTTTATTTCAGAAATGACTTTGTTTTTAAATATTCACTCTAGGGCAAATGCCTGAAGGTGAGGAGACTGGTGTGTAGGTTTTTCTCGTGCTTTTACACAGATAAAATAATAATAAAGATAATAATGATTCTTACAAATGAATGAATCAATGCACAATTAAATTAAACTGGAGAAAGTTTTATTTGAATTTAAATGTATTTACAATAGCATTGATAAAAAATAAACTCATCTTGATAAATCACACTTAACTGATGTATAATACATATGTGTATATGCATATGTGCATGTATATTTGTGTATGTATGTATATGGTTTTCACAGGTTCTCATGTCTTTAGGGGTTTAGGGTCTTTGAGGGGCTCGTCCCGATCGCGACGTAAGTGGTCCGGCGTCTCTGTCATGTTCCACTTCAAAATGAGCCCTGTTGAGTTTTGGCACAAGTGGCGCGAGTGAGGCATCACATATGGTTCGGTGCCTATACCCGGGGCCTTGTGGGTCCCACGGAGACCAGAGCGGGCCCAGGTAGGGTGTCGGGGGGCGGGCTTTGGATCGCGGGCGGTCCCGTCTCTCTAACACCACCAGGAGCCGAGTTACAGGGTCGATCCCACCAATAGCCCTATAAGCGTTAGGGTTAGGGTTTGTGTTAGGTTATAGGGATAAATGCGAAGATTGATCACCTTTGAATTGATCGACCCCCCATATCTTGTGATCCGTATCTGCTAGAGAGCTGAAACGTGGTTTATCATACTCCTTGGCCCCTCCCCAGTCGATTGCACTTGGTTTCGTCGGTCTAGCGCCACCAGGTGCCGAGATATGGAGTTGATCACTTACTTGATTTTCGAATGTATGGGTGGGACTTAGTGTTTTTGGGTGGGTTGGACTTAGTGTTTTTTGGGAATTTTGGACTTAGTCATATGGTTGGTCTTAGTGTTTTTGTGGGGGTTGGACTTAGTGTTTTTTAGGAATTTTGGACTTAGTCATATGGTTGGACTTAGTCTTTTTTGGGAATTTTGGACTTAGTCATATGGTTGCACTTAGTGTTTTTGTGGGGGTTGGACTTAGTGTTTTTGGGGAATTTTGGACTTAGTCAATGGTTAGGGTTAGGGTTAGAGTTAGGGTTAGAGTTAGAGTTAGGTTATAGGGATAAATGCGAAGATTGATCACCTTTGAATTGATCGACCCCCCATATCTTGTGATCCGTATCTGCTAGAGAGCTGAAACGTGGTTTATCATACTCCTTGGCCCCTCCCCAGTCGATTGCACTTGGTTTCGTCGGTCTAGCGCCACCAGGTGCCGAGATATGGAGTTGATCACTTACTTGATTTTCGAATGTATGGGTGGGACTTAGTGTTTTTGGGGCATCATGTATGGTGCGAATCGTTCATTTATTTGCAATACGATAAGTGCTCTATTTCAGAAATGACTTTGTGTTTTGTCTTCATTCTTGTTAGAATTAAATTGTCATACTACTGTCTTAAAAAAAAAGATTTTCATGTTATGAATCAAAGTTTTATAGAAATAAAAAAAACAGATATTTGTCTCTTGTCACAATATATTTATGGTATGTAAAAAAGTCTTATTGGAAAAATTATATATCTATATATTTAAATATACATTTAGATACATACATATACAACATTCCCTTTTCACGTGTATATGATTTTAACAGGTTCACACGTTATGTGACATCTACATCTTGTGGTCACACAAAGGTACTGCACTGTCGAGTATCCTTTTTATATGTAGTATTTTTGTAGAATCTAATAAACAGAATATACAATATATATAATATAAATCTATCAATGTATTTCTCACGTGTTCACTACCTCTTTTTGTGAAAACCAACCGAAAAAATAAATTATTTACAGTCACACCAAAGAAGACTCCCCCACTGTGATTGAATTTATTATTTTTATTCTGTTCTATTTGAAAATGTATAAGTATTTTATTTCAGAAATGACTTTGTTTTTAAATATTCACTCTAGGGCAAATGCCTGAAGGTGAGGAGACTGGTGTGTAGGTTTTTCTCGTGCTTTTACACAGATAAAATAATAATAAAGATAATAATGATTCTTACAAATGAATGAATCAATGCACAATTAAATTAAACTGGAGAAAGTTTTATTTGAATTTAAATGTATTTACAATAGCATTGATAAAAAATAAACTCATCTTGATAAATCACACTTAACTGATGTATAATACATATGTGTATATGCATATGTGCATGTATATTTGTGTATGTATGTATATGGTTTTCACAGGTTCTCATGTCTTTAGGGGTTTAGGGTCTTTGAGGGGCTCGTCCCGATCGCGACGTAAGTGGTCCGGCGTCTCTGTCATGTTCCACTTCAAAATGAGCCCTGTTGAGTTTTGGCACAAGTGGCGCGAGTGAGGCATCACATATGGTTCGGTGCCTATACCCGGGGCCTTGTGGGTCCCACGGAGACCAGAGCGGGCCCAGGTAGGGTGTCGGGGGGCGGGCTTTGGATCGCGGGCGGTCCCGTCTCTCTAACACCACCAGGAGCCGAGTTACAGGGTCGATCCCACCAATAGCCCTATAAGCGTTAGGGTTAGGGTTTGTGTTAGGTTATAGGGATAAATGCGAAGATTGATCACCTTTGAATTGATCGACCCCCCATATCTTGTGATCCGTATCTGCTAGAGAGCTGAAACGTGGTTTATCATACTCCTTGGCCCCTCCCCAGTCGATTGCACTTGGTTTCGTCGGTCTAGCGCCACCAGGTGCCGAGATATGGAGTTGATCACTTACTTGATTTTCGAATGTATGGGTGGGACTTAGTGTTTTTGGGTGGGTTGGACTTAGTGTTTTTTGGGAATTTTGGACTTAGTCATATGGTTGGTCTTAGTGTTTTTGTGGGGGTTGGACTTAGTGTTTTTTAGGAATTTTGGACTTAGTCATATGGTTGGACTTAGTCTTTTTTGGGAATTTTGGACTTAGTCATATGGTTGCACTTAGTGTTTTTGTGGGGGTTGGACTTAGTGTTTTTGGGGAATTTTGGACTTAGTCAATGGTTAGGGTTAGGGTTAGAGTTAGGGTTAGAGTTAGAGTTAGGTTATAGGGATAAATGCGAAGATTGATCACCTTTGAATTGATCGACCCCCCATATCTTGTGATCCGTATCTGCTAGAGAGCTG
Organism: Carassius carassius; assembly: GCF_963082965.1. Classification (NCBI taxonomy): domain Eukaryota; kingdom Metazoa; phylum Chordata; class Actinopteri; order Cypriniformes; family Cyprinidae; genus Carassius; species Carassius carassius. Next base: position 13,628 of record NW_026775110.1, on the reverse strand, counting down.
AAACGTGGTTTATCATACTCCTTGGCCCCTCCCCAGTCGATTGCACTTGGTTTCGTCGGTCTAGCGCCACCAGGTGCCGAGATATGGAGTTGATCACTTACTTGATTTTCGAATGTATGGGTGGGACTTAGTGTTTTTGGGGCATCATGTATGGTGCGAATCGTTCATTTATTTGCAATACGATAAGTGCTCTATTTCAGAAATGACTTTGTGTTTTGTCTTCATTCTTGTTAGAATTAAATTGTCATACTACTGTCTTAAAAAAAAAGATTTTCATGTTATGAATCAAAGTTTTATAGAAATAAAAAAAACAGATATTTGTCTCTTGTCACAATATATTTATGGTATGTAAAAAAGTCTTATTGGAAAAATTATATATCTATATATTTAAATATACATTTAGATACATACATATACAACATTCCCTTTTCACGTGTATATGATTTTAACAGGTTCACACGTTATGTGACATCTACATCTTGTGGTCACACAAAGGTACTGCACTGTCGAGTATCCTTTTTATATGTAGTATTTTTGTAGAATCTAATAAACAGAATATACAATATATATAATATAAATCTATCAATGTATTTCTCACGTGTTCACTACCTCTTTTTGTGAAAACCAACCGAAAAAATAAATTATTTACAGTCACACCAAAGAAGACTCCCCCACTGTGATTGAATTTATTATTTTTATTCTGTTCTATTTGAAAATGTATAAGTATTTTATTTCAGAAATGACTTTGTTTTTAAATATTCACTCTAGGGCAAATGCCTGAAGGTGAGGAGACTGGTGTGTAGGTTTTTCTCGTGCTTTTACACAGATAAAATAATAATAAAGATAATAATGATTCTTACAAATGAATGAATCAATGCACAATTAAATTAAACTGGAGAAAGTTTTATTTGAATTTAAATGTATTTACAATAGCATTGATAAAAAATAAACTCATCTTGATAAATCACACTTAACTGATGTATAATACATATGTGTATATGCATATGTGCATGTATATTTGTGTATGTATGTATATGGTTTTCACAGGTTCTCATGTCTTTAGGGGTTTAGGGTCTTTGAGGGGCTCGTCCCGATCGCGACGTAAGTGGTCCGGCGTCTCTGTCATGTTCCACTTCAAAATGAGCCCTGTTGAGTTTTGGCACAAGTGGCGCGAGTGAGGCATCACATATGGTTCGGTGCCTATACCCGGGGCCTTGTGGGTCCCACGGAGACCAGAGCGGGCCCAGGTAGGGTGTCGGGGGGCGGGCTTTGGATCGCGGGCGGTCCCGTCTCTCTAACACCACCAGGAGCCGAGTTACAGGGTCGATCCCACCAATAGCCCTATAAGCGTTAGGGTTAGGGTTTGTGTTAGGTTATAGGGATAAATGCGAAGATTGATCACCTTTGAATTGATCGACCCCCCATATCTTGTGATCCGTATCTGCTAGAGAGCTGAAACGTGGTTTATCATACTCCTTGGCCCCTCCCCAGTCGATTGCACTTGGTTTCGTCGGTCTAGCGCCACCAGGTGCCGAGATATGGAGTTGATCACTTACTTGATTTTCGAATGTATGGGTGGGACTTAGTGTTTTTGGGTGGGTTGGACTTAGTGTTTTTTGGGAATTTTGGACTTAGTCATATGGTTGGTCTTAGTGTTTTTGTGGGGGTTGGACTTAGTGTTTTTTAGGAATTTTGGACTTAGTCATATGGTTGGACTTAGTCTTTTTTGGGAATTTTGGACTTAGTCATATGGTTGCACTTAGTGTTTTTGTGGGGGTTGGACTTAGTGTTTTTGGGGAATTTTGGACTTAGTCAATGGTTAGGGTTAGGGTTAGAGTTAGGGTTAGAGTTAGAGTTAGGTTATAGGGATAAATGCGAAGATTGATCACCTTTGAATTGATCGACCCCCCATATCTTGTGATCCGTATCTGCTAGAGAGCTGAAACGTGGTTTATCATACTCCTTGGCCCCTCCCCAGTCGATTGCACTTGGTTTCGTCGGTCTAGCGCCACCAGGTGCCGAGATATGGAGTTGATCACTTACTTGATTTTCGAATGTATGGGTGGGACTTAGTGTTTTTGGGGCATCATGTATGGTGCGAATCGTTCATTTATTTGCAATACGATAAGTGCTCTATTTCAGAAATGACTTTGTGTTTTGTCTTCATTCTTGTTAGAATTAAATTGTCATACTACTGTCTTAAAAAAAAAGATTTTCATGTTATGAATCAAAGTTTTATAGAAATAAAAAAAACAGATATTTGTCTCTTGTCACAATATATTTATGGTATGTAAAAAAGTCTTATTGGAAAAATTATATATCTATATATTTAAATATACATTTAGATACATACATATACAACATTCCCTTTTCACGTGTATATGATTTTAACAGGTTCACACGTTATGTGACATCTACATCTTGTGGTCACACAAAGGTACTGCACTGTCGAGTATCCTTTTTATATGTAGTATTTTTGTAGAATCTAATAAACAGAATATACAATATATATAATATAAATCTATCAATGTATTTCTCACGTGTTCACTACCTCTTTTTGTGAAAACCAACCGAAAAAATAAATTATTTACAGTCACACCAAAGAAGACTCCCCCACTGTGATTGAATTTATTATTTTTATTCTGTTCTATTTGAAAATGTATAAGTATTTTATTTCAGAAATGACTTTGTTTTTAAATATTCACTCTAGGGCAAATGCCTGAAGGTGAGGAGACTGGTGTGTAGGTTTTTCTCGTGCTTTTACACAGATAAAATAATAATAAAGATAATAATGATTCTTACAAATGAATGAATCAATGCACAATTAAATTAAACTGGAGAAAGTTTTATTTGAATTTAAATGTATTTACAATAGCATTGATAAAAAATAAACTCATCTTGATAAATCACACTTAACTGATGTATAATACATATGTGTATATGCATATGTGCATGTATATTTGTGTATGTATGTATATGGTTTTCACAGGTTCTCATGTCTTTAGGGGTTTAGGGTCTTTGAGGGGCTCGTCCCGATCGCGACGTAAGTGGTCCGGCGTCTCTGTCATGTTCCACTTCAAAATGAGCCCTGTTGAGTTTTGGCACAAGTGGCGCGAGTGAGGCATCACATATGGTTCGGTGCCTATACCCGGGGCCTTGTGGGTCCCACGGAGACCAGAGCGGGCCCAGGTAGGGTGTCGGGGGGCGGGCTTTGGATCGCGGGCGGTCCCGTCTCTCTAACACCACCAGGAGCCGAGTTACAGGGTCGATCCCACCAATAGCCCTATAAGCGTTAGGGTTAGGGTTTGTGTTAGGTTATAGGGATAAATGCGAAGATTGATCACCTTTGAATTGATCGACCCCCCATATCTTGTGATCCGTATCTGCTAGAGAGCTGAAACGTGGTTTATCATACTCCTTGGCCCCTCCCCAGTCGATTGCACTTGGTTTCGTCGGTCTAGCGCCACCAGGTGCCGAGATATGGAGTTGATCACTTACTTGATTTTCGAATGTATGGGTGGGACTTAGTGTTTTTGGGTGGGTTGGACTTAGTGTTTTTTGGGAATTTTGGACTTAGTCATATGGTTGGTCTTAGTGTTTTTGTGGGGGTTGGACTTAGTGTTTTTTAGGAATTTTGGACTTAGTCATATGGTTGGACTTAGTCTTTTTTGGGAATTTTGGACTTAGTCATATGGTTGCACTTAGTGTTTTTGTGGGGGTTGGACTTAGTGTTTTTGGGGAATTTTGGACTTAGTCAATGGTTAGGGTTAGGGTTAGAGTTAGGGTTAGAGTTAGAGTTAGGTTATAGGGATAAATGCGAAGATTGATCACCTTTGAATTGATCGACCCCCCATATCTTGTGATCCGTATCTGCTAGAGAGCTGAAACGTGGTTTATCATACTCCTTGGCCCCTCCCCAGTCGATTGCACTTGGTTTCGTCGGTCTAGCGCCACCAGGTGCCGAGATATGGAGTTGATCACTTACTTGATTTTCGAATGTATGGGTGGGACTTAGTGTTTTTGGGGCATCATGTATGGTGCGAATCGTTCATTTATTTGCAATACGATAAGTGCTCTATTTCAGAAATGACTTTGTGTTTTGTCTTCATTCTTGTTAGAATTAAATTGTCATACTACTGTCTTAAAAAAAAAGATTTTCATGTTATGAATCAAAGTTTTATAGAAATAAAAAAAACAGATATTTGTCTCTTGTCACAATATATTTATGGTATGTAAAAAAGTCTTATTGGAAAAATTATATATCTATATATTTAAATATACATTTAGATACATACATATACAACATTCCCTTTTCACGTGTATATGATTTTAACAGGTTCACACGTTATGTGACATCTACATCTTGTGGTCACACAAAGGTACTGCACTGTCGAGTATCCTTTTTATATGTAGTATTTTTGTAGAATCTAATAAACAGAATATACAATATATATAATATAAATCTATCAATGTATTTCTCACGTGTTCACTACCTCTTTTTGTGAAAACCAACCGAAAAAATAAATTATTTACAGTCACACCAAAGAAGACTCCCCCACTGTGATTGAATTTATTATTTTTATTCTGTTCTATTTGAAAATGTATAAGTATTTTATTTCAGAAATGACTTTGTTTTTAAATATTCACTCTAGGGCAAATGCCTGAAGGTGAGGAGACTGGTGTGTAGGTTTTTCTCGTGCTTTTACACAGATAAAATAATAATAAAGATAATAATGATTCTTACAAATGAATGAATCAATGCACAATTAAATTAAACTGGAGAAAGTTTTATTTGAATTTAAATGTATTTACAATAGCATTGATAAAAAATAAACTCATCTTGATAAATCACACTTAACTGATGTATAATACATATGTGTATATGCATATGTGCATGTATATTTGTGTATGTATGTATATGGTTTTCACAGGTTCTCATGTCTTTAGGGGTTTAGGGTCTTTGAGGGGCTCGTCCCGATCGCGACGTAAGTGGTCCGGCGTCTCTGTCATGTTCCACTTCAAAATGAGCCCTGTTGAGTTTTGGCACAAGTGGCGCGAGTGAGGCATCACATATGGTTCGGTGCCTATACCCGGGGCCTTGTGGGTCCCACGGAGACCAGAGCGGGCCCAGGTAGGGTGTCGGGGGGCGGGCTTTGGATCGCGGGCGGTCCCGTCTCTCTAACACCACCAGGAGCCGAGTTACAGGGTCGATCCCACCAATAGCCCTATAAGCGTTAGGGTTAGGGTTTGTGTTAGGTTATAGGGATAAATGCGAAGATTGATCACCTTTGAATTGATCGACCCCCCATATCTTGTGATCCGTATCTGCTAGAGAGCTGAAACGTGGTTTATCATACTCCTTGGCCCCTCCCCAGTCGATTGCACTTGGTTTCGTCGGTCTAGCGCCACCAGGTGCCGAGATATGGAGTTGATCACTTACTTGATTTTCGAATGTATGGGTGGGACTTAGTGTTTTTGGGTGGGTTGGACTTAGTGTTTTTTGGGAATTTTGGACTTAGTCATATGGTTGGTCTTAGTGTTTTTGTGGGGGTTGGACTTAGTGTTTTTTAGGAATTTTGGACTTAGTCATATGGTTGGACTTAGTCTTTTTTGGGAATTTTGGACTTAGTCATATGGTTGCACTTAGTGTTTTTGTGGGGGTTGGACTTAGTGTTTTTGGGGAATTTTGGACTTAGTCAATGGTTAGGGTTAGGGTTAGAGTTAGGGTTAGAGTTAGAGTTAGGTTATAGGGTTAGGGTTAGAGTTAGGGTTAGGGTTAGGTTAGGGTTAGGGGTTAGGTTAGGTTAGGGTTAGGTTAGGGTTAGAGTTAGGGTTAGAGTTAGGGTTAGGGTTAGGGTTAGATAGGGTTAGTTAGGGTTAGGTTAGAGTTAGGGTTAGGGTTAGGGTTAGAGTTAGGGTTAGGGTTAGATTAGTTAGGGTTAGGGTTAGAGTTAGGGTTAGGGTTAGGGTTAGAGTTAGGGTTAGGGTTAGAGTTAGAGTTAGGGTTAGGGTTAGGGTTAGGGTTAGGGTTAGGGTTAGAGTTAGGGTTAGGTTAGGGTTAGGTTAGGGTTAGAGTTAGGGTTAGGGTTAGGTTAGGGTTAGGGTTAGGGTTAGGGTTAGGTTAGGGTTAGGGTTAGGGTTAGGTTAGGGTTAGGTTAGGTTAGGTTAGGGTTAGGGTTAGGTTATAGGGATAAATGCGAAGATTGATCACCTTTGAATTGATCGACCCCCCATATCTTGTGATCCGTATCTGCTAGAGAGCTGAAACGTGGTTTATCATACTCCTTGGCCCCTCCCCAGTCGATTGCACTTGGTTTCGTCGGTCTAGCGCCACCAGGTGCCGAGATATGGAGTTGATCACTTACTTGATTTTCGAATGTATGGGTGGGACTTAGTGTTTTTGGGTGGGTTGGACTTAGTGTTTTTTGGGAATTTTGGACTTAGTCATATGGTTGGTCTTAGTGTTTTTGTGGGGGTTGGACTTAGTGTTTTTTAGGAATTTTGGACTTAGTCATATGGTTGGACTTAGTCTTTTTTGGGAATTTTGGACTTAGTCATATGGTTGCACTTAGTGTTTTTGTGGGGGTTGGACTTAGTGTTTTTGGGGAATTTTGGACTTAGTCAATGGTTAGGGTTAGGGTTAGAGTTAGGGTTAGAGTTAGAGTTAGGTTATAGGGATAAATGCGAAGATTGATCACCTTTGAATTGATCGACCCCCCATATCTTGTGATCCGTATCTGCTAGAGAGCTGAAACGTGGTTTATCATACTCCTTGGCCCCTCCCCAGTCGATTGCACTTGGTTTCGTCGGTCTAGCGCCACCAGGTGCCGAGATATGGAGTTGATCACTTACTTGATTTTCGAATGTATGGGTGGGACTTAGTGTTTTTGGGGCATCATGTATGGTGCGAATCGTTCATTTATTTGCAATACGATAAGTGCTCTATTTCAGAAATGACTTTGTGTTTTGTCTTCATTCTTGTTAGAATTAAATTGTCATACTACTGTCTTAAAAAAAAAGATTTTCATGTTATGAATCAAAGTTTTATAGAAATAAAAAAAACAGATATTTGTCTCTTGTCACAATATATTTATGGTATGTAAAAAAGTCTTATTGGAAAAATTATATATCTATATATTTAAATATACATTTAGATACATACATATACAACATTCCCTTTTCACGTGTATATGATTTTAACAGGTTCACACGTTATGTGACATCTACATCTTGTGGTCACACAAAGGTACTGCACTGTCGAGTATCCTTTTTATATGTAGTATTTTTGTAGAATCTAATAAACAGAATATACAATATATATAATATAAATCTATCAATGTATTTCTCACGTGTTCACTACCTCTTTTTGTGAAAACCAACCGAAAAAATAAATTATTTACAGTCACACCAAAGAAGACTCCCCCACTGTGATTGAATTTATTATTTTTATTCTGTTCTATTTGAAAATGTATAAGTATTTTATTTCAGAAATGACTTTGTTTTTAAATATTCACTCTAGGGCAAATGCCTGAAGGTGAGGAGACTGGTGTGTAGGTTTTTCTCGTGCTTTTACACAGATAAAATAATAATAAAGATAATAATGATTCTTACAAATGAATGAATCAATGCACAATTAAATTAAACTGGAGAAAGTTTTATTTGAATTTAAATGTATTTACAATAGCATTGATAAAAAATAAACTCATCTTGATAAATCACACTTAACTGATGTATAATACATATGTGTATATGCATATGTGCATGTATATTTGTGTATGTATGTATATGGTTTTCACAGGTTCTCATGTCTTTAGGGGTTTAGGGTCTTTGAGGGGCTCGTCCCGATCGCGACGTAAGTGGTCCGGCGTCTCTGTCATGTTCCACTTCAAAATGAGCCCTGTTGAGTTTTGGCACAAGTGGCGCGAGTGAGGCATCACATATGGTTCGGTGCCTATACCCGGGGCCTTGTGGGTCCCACGGAGACCAGAGCGGGCCCAGGTAGGGTGTCGGGGGGCGGGCTTTGGATCGCGGGCGGTCCCGTCTCTCTAACACCACCAGGAGCCGAGTTACAGGGTCGATCCCACCAATAGCCCTATAAGCGTTAGGGTTAGGGTTTGTGTTAGGTTATAGGGATAAATGCGAAGATTGATCACCTTTGAATTGATCGACCCCCCATATCTTGTGATCCGTATCTGCTAGAGAGCTGAAACGTGGTTTATCATACTCCTTGGCCCCTCCCCAGTCGATTGCACTTGGTTTCGTCGGTCTAGCGCCACCAGGTGCCGAGATATGGAGTTGATCACTTACTTGATTTTCGAATGTATGGGTGGGACTTAGTGTTTTTGGGTGGGTTGGACTTAGTGTTTTTTGGGAATTTTGGACTTAGTCATATGGTTGGTCTTAGTGTTTTTGTGGGGGTTGGACTTAGTGTTTTTTAGGAATTTTGGACTTAGTCATATGGTTGGACTTAGTCTTTTTTGGGAATTTTGGACTTAGTCATATGGTTGCACTTAGTGTTTTTGTGGGGGTTGGACTTAGTGTTTTTGGGGAATTTTGGACTTAGTCAATGGTTAGGGTTAGGGTTAGAGTTAGGGTTAGAGTTAGAGTTAGGTTATAGGGATAAATGCGAAGATTGATCACCTTTGAATTGATCGACCCCCCATATCTTGTGATCCGTATCTGCTAGAGAGCTGAAACGTGGTTTATCATACTCCTTGGCCCCTCCCCAGTCGATTGCACTTGGTTTCGTCGGTCTAGCGCCACCAGGTGCCGAGATATGGAGTTGATCACTTACTTGATTTTCGAATGTATGGGTGGGACTTAGTGTTTTTGGGGCATCATGTATGGTGCGAATCGTTCATTTATTTGCAATACGATAAGTGCTCTATTTCAGAAATGACTTTGTGTTTTGTCTTCATTCTTGTTAGAATTAAATTGTCATACTACTGTCTTAAAAAAAAAGATTTTCATGTTATGAATCAAAGTTTTATAGAAATAAAAAAAACAGATATTTGTCTCTTGTCACAATATATTTATGGTATGTAAAAAAGTCTTATTGGAAAAATTATATATCTATATATTTAAATATACATTTAGATACATACATATACAACATTCCCTTTTCACGTGTATATGATTTTAACAGGTTCACACGTTATGTGACATCTACATCTTGTGGTCACACAAAGGTACTGCACTGTCGAGTATCCTTTTTATATGTAGTATTTTTGTAGAATCTAATAAACAGAATATACAATATATATAATATAAATCTATCAATGTATTTCTCACGTGTTCACTACCTCTTTTTGTGAAAACCAACCGAAAAAATAAATTATTTACAGTCACACCAAAGAAGACTCCCCCACTGTGATTGAATTTATTATTTTTATTCTGTTCTATTTGAAAATGTATAAGTATTTTATTTCAGAAATGACTTTGTTTTTAAATATTCACTCTAGGGCAAATGCCTGAAGGTGAGGAGACTGGTGTGTAGGTTTTTCTCGTGCTTTTACACAGATAAAATAATAATAAAGATAATAATGATTCTTACAAATGAATGAATCAATGCACAATTAAATTAAACTGGAGAAAGTTTTATTTGAATTTAAATGTATTTACAATAGCATTGATAAAAAATAAACTCATCTTGATAAATCACACTTAACTGATGTATAATACATATGTGTATATGCATATGTGCATGTATATTTGTGTATGTATGTATATGGTTTTCACAGGTTCTCATGTCTTTAGGGGTTTAGGGTCTTTGAGGGGCTCGTCCCGATCGCGACGTAAGTGGTCCGGCGTCTCTGTCATGTTCCACTTCAAAATGAGCCCTGTTGAGTTTTGGCACAAGTGGCGCGAGTGAGGCATCACATATGGTTCGGTGCCTATACCCGGGGCCTTGTGGGTCCCACGGAGACCAGAGCGGGCCCAGGTAGGGTGTCGGGGGGCGGGCTTTGGATCGCGGGCGGTCCCGTCTCTCTAACACCACCAGGAGCCGAGTTACAGGGTCGATCCCACCAATAGCCCTATAAGCGTTAGGGTTAGGGTTAGGGTTTGTGTTAGGTTATAGGGATAAATGCGAAGATTGATCACCTTTGAATTGATCGACCCCCCATATCTTGTGATCCGTATCTGCTAGAGAGCTGAAACGTGGTTTATCATACTCCTTGGCCCCTCCCCAGTCGATTGCACTTGGTTTCGTCGGTCTAGCGCCACCAGGTGCCGAGATATGGAGTTGATCACTTACTTGATTTTCGAATGTATGGGTGGGACTTAGTGTTTTTGGGTGGGTTGGACTTAGTGTTTTTTGGGAATTTTGGACTTAGTCATATGGTTGGTCTTAGTGTTTTTGTGGGGGTTGGACTTAGTGTTTTTTAGGAATTTTGGACTTAGTCATATGGTTGGACTTAGTCTTTTTTGGGAATTTTGGACTTAGTCATATGGTTGCACTTAGTGTTTTTGTGGGGGTTGGACTTAGTGTTTTTGGGGAATTTTGGACTTAGTCAATGGTTAGGGTTAGGGTTAGAGTTAGGGTTAGAGTTAGAGTTAGGTTATAGGGATAAATGCGAAGATTGATCACCTTTGAATTGATCGACCCCCCATATCTTGTGATCCGTATCTGCTAGAGAGCTGAAACGTGGTTTATCATACTCCTTGGCCCCTCCCCAGTCGATTGCACTTGGTTTCGTCGGTCTAGCGCCACCAGGTGCCGAGATATGGAGTTGATCACTTACTTGATTTTCGAATGTATGGGTGGGACTTAGTGTTTTTGGGGCATCATGTATGGTGCGAATCGTTCATTTATTTGCAATACGATAAGTGCTCTATTTCAGAAATGACTTTGTGTTTTGTCTTCATTCTTGTTAGAATTAAATTGTCATACTACTGTCTTAAAAAAAAAGATTTTCATGTTATGAATCAAAGTTTTATAGAAATAAAAAAAACAGATATTTGTCTCTTGTCACAATATATTTATGGTATGTAAAAAAGTCTTATTGGAAAAATTATATATCTATATATTTAAATATACATTTAGATACATACATATACAACATTCCCTTTTCACGTGTATATGATTTTAACAGGTTCACACGTTATGTGACATCTACATCTTGTGGTCACACAAAGGTACTGCACTGTCGAGTATCCTTTTTATATGTAGTATTTTTGTAGAATCTAATAAACAGAATATACAATATATATAATATAAATCTATCAATGTATTTCTCACGTGTTCACTACCTCTTTTTGTGAAAACCAACCGAAAAAATAAATTATTTACAGTCACACCAAAGAAGACTCCCCCACTGTGATTGAATTTATTATTTTTATTCTGTTCTATTTGAAAATGTATAAGTATTTTATTTCAGAAATGACTTTGTTTTTAAATATTCACTCTAGGGCAAATGCCTGAAGGTGAGGAGACTGGTGTGTAGGTTTTTCTCGTGCTTTTACACAGATAAAATAATAATAAAGATAATAATGATTCTTACAAATGAATGAATCAATGCACAATTAAATTAAACTGGAGAAAGTTTTATTTGAATTTAAATGTATTTACAATAGCATTGATAAAAAATAAACTCATCTTGATAAATCACACTTAACTGATGTATAATACATATGTGTATATGCATATGTGCATGTATATTTGTGTATGTATGTATATGGTTTTCACAGGTTCTCATGTCTTTAGGGGTTTAGGGTCTTTGAGGGGCTCGTCCCGATCGCGACGTAAGTGGTCCGGCGTCTCTGTCATGTTCCACTTCAAAATGAGCCCTGTTGAGTTTTGGCACAAGTGGCGCGAGTGAGGCATCACATATGGTTCGGTGCCTATACCCGGGGCCTTGTGGGTCCCACGGAGACCAGAGCGGGCCCAGGTAGGGTGTCGGGGGGCGGGCTTTGGATCGCGGGCGGTCCCGTCTCTCTAACACCACCAGGAGCCGAGTTACAGGGTCGATCCCACCAATAGCCCTATAAGCGTTAGGGTTAGGGTTTGTGTTAGGTTATAGGGATAAATGCGAAGATTGATCACCTTTGAATTGATCGACCCCCCATATCTTGTGATCCGTATCTGCTAGAGAGCTGAAACGTGGTTTATCATACTCCTTGGCCCCTCCCCAGTCGATTGCACTTGGTTTCGTCGGTCTAGCGCCACCAGGTGCCGAGATATGGAGTTGATCACTTACTTGATTTTCGAATGTATGGGTGGGACTTAGTGTTTTTGGGTGGGTTGGACTTAGTGTTTTTTGGGAATTTTGGACTTAGTCATATGGTTGGTCTTAGTGTTTTTGTGGGGGTTGGACTTAGTGTTTTTTAGGAATTTTGGACTTAGTCATATGGTTGGACTTAGTCTTTTTTGGGAATTTTGGACTTAGTCATATGGTTGCACTTAGTGTTTTTGTGGGGGTTGGACTTAGTGTTTTTGGGGAATTTTGGACTTAGTCAATGGTTAGGGTTAGGGTTAGAGTTAGGGTTAGAGTTAGAGTTAGGTTATAGGGATAAATGCGAAGATTGATCACCTTTGAATTGATCGACCCCCCATATCTTGTGATCCGTATCTGCTAGAGAGCTGAAACGTGGTTTATCATACTCCTTGGCCCCTCCCCAGTCGATTGCACTTGGTTTCGTCGGTCTAGCGCCACCAGGTGCCGAGATATGGAGTTGATCACTTACTTGATTTTCGAATGTATGGGTGGGACTTAGTGTTTTTGGGGCATCATGTATGGTGCGAATCGTTCATTTATTTGCAATACGATAAGTGCTCTATTTCAGAAATGACTTTGTGTTTTGTCTTCATTCTTGTTAGAATTAAATTGTCATACTACTGTCTTAAAAAAAAAGATTTTCATGTTATGAATCAAAGTTTTATAGAAATAAAAAAAACAGATATTTGTCTCTTGTCACAATATATTTATGGTATGTAAAAAAGTCTTATTGGAAAAATTATATATCTATATATTTAAATATACATTTAGATACATACATATACAACATTCCCTTTTCACGTGTATATGATTTTAACAGGTTCACACGTTATGTGACATCTACATCTTGTGGTCACACAAAGGTACTGCACTGTCGAGTATCCTTTTTATATGTAGTATTTTTGTAGAATCTAATAAACAGAATATACAATATATATAATATAAATCTATCAATGTATTTCTCACGTGTTCACTACCTCTTTTTGTGAAAACCAACCGAAAAAATAAATTATTTACAGTCACACCAAAGAAGACTCCCCCACTGTGATTGAATTTATTATTTTTATTCTGTTCTATTTGAAAATGTATAAGTATTTTATTTCAGAAATGACTTTGTTTTTAAATATTCACTCTAGGGCAAATGCCTGAAGGTGAGGAGACTGGTGTGTAGGTTTTTCTCGTGCTTTTACACAGATAAAATAATAATAAAGATAATAATGATTCTTACAAATGAATGAATCAATGCACAATTAAATTAAACTGGAGAAAGTTTTATTTGAATTTAAATGTATTTACAATAGCATTGATAAAAAATAAACTCATCTTGATAAATCACACTTAACTGATGTATAATACATATGTGTATATGCATATGTGCATGTATATTTGTGTATGTATGTATATGGTTTTCAC
>NW_026775109.1:0-4000 GCF_963082965.1 Carassius carassius | reverse complement strand
GTGCTGGCTCATTTTACTTTACTCGTTTTACCTTTCCATTACCTTTGCCATCATCTAATGCTCCCTTTAAGTTAATCTTTGAAAGCACTGATCGTTTATTAAAACTTTAAAAGCATAATTTAATAACACTACAATTACTAAGTGCATTATAATGTTGTGATGCGTGTGATGTGAATACTATTGAATTCTAATTATGGTAATTTGTTTATTTACATGTTCATTTTGGTTGGTATTTAATCAGACAGAATAGTGGAGAATTTAAATGTTATCTACTTATATATTTAATATTTTTGTACAGACAAAATAGTACAGAATTGATTAATTTTGAACTTTTTTTATTTAGACACAATATTATACAACTGTAATTTCAACCATTTACTGGCTATCAGTCATGGCATGAAAATAATTATTGAAATCAAGCAAAATAGAACAATAAAATGAAATGGTTTGTTTATTTATTTTTTTATCTAGACTTTTTTGACTAGACGTCAAAGTCTAGTTCATTTTTCAAAATGTCATCGCTCCAATTCAGAAGCGTCTAGATACATATAATGATTTCCATTCTCGACTGGTGTCTGATGGAACTGGTCATCATCAGGGACGTTTGTTGGTCTGAATATCAAGGTTGCGCAAATTTTGGTGCTAGAATGTGGCATTCTGCAGAGGAAAGCAGATTTGCTGACGAGACGAATAATTATGTGGATGTGCAAAATCTCTGCAGTGTTGAGGAGAAGAAAGAGCCCTGCCATGCTTTACCTACACCTCTCTCTGTTTGTCTGTAGGGAGACTCTGGTGAAACAGGAGAACCAGGCCCACAGGGAGACGTCGGCCCTCCAGTACGGCAAAACACAAACACTCATATGCATAAAATAAAAAGCTGAAAGTCTCAGAATAACACACTCAGATCTCGTGTGTGTGTGTTTTAGGGTCCAAGAGGAGAGCGAGGAGAGAAGGGAGAAGCTGGACCCGCTGGTTCTGCAGGGCCCCCCGGACCTAAAGGACCACCAGGAGATGATGGTCCTAAAGGAAGCCCTGTACGTTCTTATCATTAATACTTGATTTGGTGTCTGAAACAGACGCTCTTAAAATTAAAACTTCCAAAAGGAGGTTTTTGCATCAATGCCATAGAAGAACCATATTCAACCAGCAAAGGTACCTTTCAGTGATCTTTGCTATCATCATCTAATGCACACTCAAAGATAATCTTTACAAACACTAATCATTTAATAACACTGTTAAATGTAATATTTGGCAAACCACATAGTTAAGATTTGATACTGTACCATACATCATAATGTTGCGATGCGTAAATTCATGTAATTGTTTTATGTATTTATTTAGCTATTTTTTAATTAGAAAAAAATATATAGAATTACAATTTTGGCCATTTATTTACTTATTTTTATTATTATTGTTGTTATTATTTATTTAGACAAAATAGCATAGAAAAGAGACGCCCAGATGTTTAATATTGTACTGTATATTATTTATCTATCCTCTTTATTATTCTTACAATAAACTTGCCTTGCCTAATATGCTAAAAATAAAAACTACAATATATCCAACAATATACAGTATACTGTATTAAAATGTATGACTTTTTATTTATTTAAATATTAAACAAAAAAAAACTTTTTTTATATACATTGTTTTTTACATCTGTACAAAAGAAAGTTTAGACTAAGATAAGTATAAGAAATTGAGATATACTTTAATGTGTTCTAAAACCTTTATTTTTGAGAGTTTATTCTAGGTTCTGCATGCTAATTGGTCGATAAGCATAGCTTGTCGTACCTTACTCTTGATGCTGATGAGACCGCACAGTCACCGTGTTTCTGATCAAATATTAACACTTTCAAATGTTCTGTTTGATTTTCAGGGTCCAAGTGGTTTCCCTGGTGATCCTGGTCCTCCTGGAGAGCCTGGTCCATCTGTAAGTACTATTCATGTCAAATGTAGTTATTAAAGACCTTTTCAGATTTTTTCTGGAAGTGAAATGCTTTTTCTTGTTCTGCAGGGTTTGGATGGTGCTCCTGGAGATAAGGGTGATGATGGAGAGCCTGGTCAGCCGGTGAGTATGATTTAAACACTATCATTTGACATCTCTGCTGTCGGCTGCATGCAAATGTGTTTTATAATGTTTGCTGCTTCTATAATGTTGTTTCTTTCAGGGATCCCCTGGACCTACTGGTGAAACTGGCCCCACTGGACCTCCAGGAAAGAGAGTGAGTAATGCTTAGAAACATACTTTTTATTAAAAACATTTATCAAAAATATTTCTGTAAATATTCCCATTTATCCATATGGCTCTCAATTTTCATTCTTTCTCTTTAGGGGCCTCATGGACCTGCAGGACCTGAAGGAAGACAGGGAGAGAAGGGTGCCAAGGTAATATGCAAATGTCGTACACACTTTCATGAACTTATGTGCTATTACAGTACAGCTACGAATTCATTCCGGCAGTGGTTTCAACGGTGTTGTGTCTCTGAATCAGGGTGAATCTGGTCTCCTGGGTCCACCTGGTAAGACAGGTCCAGTTGGTCCTCAGGGAAGCCCTGGAAAGCCTGGCTCTGAGGGTCTGAGAGGTGTGCCTGGACCAGTGGTGAGGGCTAATGGAGCAGCATTATTTCCTAATGTCACATTACATGCCAAATGTATTTGTCAATCTCACAAAGCCTGTATATAACCAACCCGGGTCACTTTTAGTTTAAGATCAATGAAACAACTTTAGATATGTAAATCAAGAAATGGGAGCTGCAGATTAAAGACTCTAAAGGTTTTAAGATAAATAAAATGCAGTTTCTGCAATGCTTTTAAATAATGCTTTATTAATGATTAAAACCTATTTCGTAACATAAAATTACCAAAATTATAATATATATAAAATCATTTATACGTGTGTGTGTATATATACATATATATAAATTGTAAATTAATTATAAAGTGTATATACAATACACATTCTAGTATGTTCATTTATGCTGCTTTAAAAACTAAAAAGCCACAGTGCAAAAATATTTTGGTACCTTTATTCATAATATATTATAGAACACTATAATAAAACATTACTATAACGAAAATACAAATATAATTCTATAATATTTTTTTCTTTTGGTTGAAATAAGAATTATAGTAAGGATCACCCTTTCAACCCCAGAATATAACACCAGACCTCATATACAGTTCTGTCTAAGGCATTGATCTGTTTGATCCTGATGTAGGGAGAACAAGGACTGCCCGGTGCTCCTGGACCCGATGGACCTCCGGGACCGATGGTATCCACACAATATTCCTCTGAGAACGAGTTCATTACTGTCTTAAATGACAATCTACAGTCCTCACTCTTCTTATGTCTCTCTCTCAGGGTCCTCCTGGACTGCCTGGACTGAAGGGAGAAACTGGGATTAAAGGTGAAAAGGTGAGAGAAGCAAATCCATCTTCGATACTCTTAATGAACTGTATTATGACTTACTGCTCTGGTCTAGGTACAGAAGGTGACACTCTAGTGAATGGTACACAGCTGTAGTAATGACTTTACACGTCCAGAACATTCACTGAACTCTGGCTGGCATCGATGTTATGAAGGAGTATGTTCATTATAGATGAGTTTAGTAATCAATCGGCGAATTTCAGGGTCATCCTGGTCTCATTGGACTCATCGGACCTCCAGGAGAACAAGGAGAGAAGGGAGACAGAGGGTTGCCAGGTCCACAGGGAACTGCAGGACTCAAAGGAGACACTGTATGGAAACATGTTCACACACACACAGCAATAAAAACCTAGTATAAACTTTCCAAATCCTTTGTATTTTCATAAAACAGTTTTTAATATCGGTCTTCTTCTACAGGGTATTTCAGGACCAGCTGGACCTATTGGACCCATTGGACCTCCTGGTCTCCCGGTAACATTTCTGATGTTTCTTTGAAATCATTTATTGTCTATATCTTCAGTGGTGCAGCAAAGAACTTTTTTCTTAATCAAGAACCATTTATTGCCATTT
>NW_026775108.1:210000-217500 GCF_963082965.1 Carassius carassius | reverse complement strand
AGCAGCCTCAGAGAGATCTGGTGAGATATTCAGACGAGTGATGGATGATGATCCACACCAACAGCATCATACTACAGGAACTACAAACACTCCAGCAGGAGATTCATATCTGTCCGTCTGTTTATACACTATATTGCCAAAGGTACTGGGAGCCCCCCCACTTTAAAACAGAAAAGGCTCTTCCAAAACTGTGGCAACAAAGATGGAAACATAATGTATTTAAAACAATTATTTCCATCTCTGTTGCAACAGTTTTGGAAGTGTGTAAAAGGACTGTATGCATATGTACAATCATCAGTGTTTGGTGAAGAGTTTTTGGCTCGATTTCTGCATTTAAAGTCACAGCAGACCAGTCAAGTTCTTCCACACTAGTCTTGTTAGAATAGAAACGAGTCCTGTCGAAACTGTTGCTATAAAACTAGAAGCACACAATTCCCTAGAACATCATTATATGCTCAAACATTAATATGTGTACTCAATGAAATTACTAAAGTAGTCAAACCTGTTCATCAGAGGGGGTGCCAATACTTTTGGCATTATAGTGTATATAAATGGTTCCCCTATCTGTCGTCTGATGTGGTGTTTAATTCTGCTGAAGTGACAGAACGATGGTTTTGTTTCAGACTGTGATGCAAGGGACGATTCCTTACCTGGGAACTTTCCTGACGGATCTGGTCATGATGGACACAGCCATGAAGGACTATCTGGACGTGAGTCTCTCTTAACTGAGTTTGACTCGTCACATCAAGCACATGGGAGACTTTCCTCCTTTCTATCCACTGTGTTTATAAAACAATTTTTCTTCCTGTTGTACAGTTCAATTCAGCTGATGAGACACTTGAGCAATTCATACTGAATGTGTTTCAGCTGCAGATATGAGTAATAACTGGTTCTTTCTCTGCATCGCAGGGAGGCCTGATCAACTTTGAGAAGAGAAGGAAGGTACGTCTGAACAGAAGGAACAGATCCTGACGATGATGCGGACGCACTGATCTCATGTTAAAGAGATAGTTTAGCCAAAAATGAAAATTCTGTCATTAATTAATCACCATCATGTCATTTTGGAGCATGCTTCCAAGAATTTCACTGACCAAGGCACATGTGCTGTGGTGATGTGGCAATAAAGTGACTTGACTTGACATTCAAAACCTGTAAGACCTTCGTTCATCTTCAAAACACAAATTAAGATATTTTTGATTAATTGCAAGAGCTCTCTGACACTCCCATTAGCCACGTTTTTTGTTATCAACAAAGAGAACATGCATAAAAAACTTCGCAAAAATTGCTGTCTACAGACTGTTTCCATCCACTGATGTTGTTGTTTTTTTCATTTTGGTTATTTTATTTCTCCTAACCAACAACCGATGGTCATTAAGCCTTTATTAATCCACAAGATTATGTTAAATTAAAATTAAATTAAATTTAAATAGACATGTGGCTGTGACCTAATAAAAATACCTACATTTATTTTTCTTGGATTAATTTTATACACGCAAAAAGCAGCATAAACAACATGGTCACGTCACGCTGTTGTGAAGCATCAGCAGAGGCGGGATCCATTTGCAGCTTTATTTGGATAGTCAGACAAGACAGGGTCAATCACCAGTAGATACAATGGAGAAGGCAAGGCTGAGACAGAACCAGATACAGGCACAAGATCAGGGTAACTAGCAAACAATCACAGGAACAGGTCAATCCGAATCAGGGCAGGCAGAGAACAATCGGTAAACGTTAAACAGTCCAGGTCAAAACAAGAAGGCAGAATAAATGGATACAAACGCTTAGTAGTGACAGCCGGGGCAAATCAAGACTTTGCGGTGAGTAGGAGTGAGTGAGCTGCTTATATGTGTGTGTGTATATTATTTGCAGTTGTGTGTGTAATTAGTCCCTGGAATGCGGCAGGATGGGAATTGGAGTTCAATGGGTACAGTCAATATTCAGGTGAGAGTTCCCTCTGGTGGTGGGAAGGAGGCAGCACGGGAGCCTCCTTTGTAACAGAGCCCTCCCCCTGCGAGCGGCTCCTGACGCGAGGAAGCAACTGACGCCGGGGTCTACCACGAGGTCGAGGGGCCGGCTTTTCCGGATGCGTCTGATGAAACTCCTCTGTGAGTGTGGGGTCGAGGATATCTCCAGCTCTGACCCAAGAACGCTCCTCCGGTCCCTACCCCTCCCAATCGGCCATATACTGGAGAGTGCCACCCCGGCGCCTGGAGTCAAGCAACTTGTGCACTCGATACGCCTCCTCGCCGTCCACCAGAATAGGCGGGGGATTCTGCAGTCTGGCTTCCTCCTTCGGTTCTCCTCCCGGACCACCAGCAGGTTTTAGAAGTGATACATGGAATGTTGGAGAGATACGATAATTAGTGGGCAGATCTAAACGGAATGAAACTGGAGTTATTTGTCTCAAGGTTTTGAAGGGACAGACATACCTGGGACTGAGTTTTTTGCATGGTAGTCCGAGGCGTAGATCTTTAGTGGAGAGCCAGACCCACTGTCCTGGGTTGTATGCGGGGCTGAGGCGTCGGTGTTGGTTAGCCTGCTGTTCCTGTCTTCTTACTGCATGAAGTAAGTGGGTATGAGCTCGGTCCCAGACCTCCTCACTGCGTTGCAACCAATCTGTGACTGAGGGGAGGTCGGTGGGCTCGCCAGCCCAGGGGAACAAGGGTGGTTGGAAACCTAGCATGCATTTAAAGGGGGTCTCCCCCGTGGCTGGTTTCATTAGAGAATTCTGTGCATACTCCGCCCAAAATAAGTACCTGCTCCAGTCCACCTGTCGTCGTTGGCAATAGGATCGTAGGAACCGAATAATTTCCTGATTCAGGTGTTCAGTCTGTCCGTTGGACTGAGGATGGTAACCAGATGTGAGGCTGATGTTCACATTCAGATGTTTGAAGAAGGCAGTCCATACTCTTGAGGTGAACTGAGGACCCCGGTCCGAGACAATGTCCTCTGGTAAACCGTAGAAACGAAATACATAATTGCACATTAGTTCAGCTGTTTCAAAGGAGGTGGGTTTCGGCAGGGGAATTAGACGGCAGGCTTTGGAAAATCGATCGATAATAGTGAGGATAGTAGTATTACCTTGTGAGTTGGGAAGATCAGTGATGAAGTCGATGGGGATGTGAGACCATGGGCGTTGTGGTGTGGGCAGTGGTTGTAACAGTCCTGCTGGTAGTTGTCTGGGGGTTTTAGACATGCGGCAGATGGTGCAGTTCTGGCCGAATTTGGTGGTATCAATTAACAGAGTGGGCCACCAGAATTGGTTCTTGAGCAGATGCGCCGTGGCAGTGATTCCGGGGTGACCTGAACTGGGTGGAACATGTACCTGGGTTAATAGGCGTTCTCGTAGGGATTCTGGGACATAGGTGAGATTTGCGGGACATTCAGGAGGTGGCGGGTTCTGACGATTCAGGTTGTTTATTTCAGTCATGATGTCCCACTGCACAGGGGCAATGAGAAGTTTCGCGGGAAGAATACTGTCATTGGCGATTGAGCAGACCATTTCTTCAGTTTGACGAGAGAGGGCATCAGCCTTGGTATTTTTTGAACCAGGTCTATACGTTACAGTAAACTGAAATCTTGTGAAGAATAACGCCCACCTTGCTTGTCTGGGGTTTAGTCGTTTGGTCGAGCAGAGATATTCGAGATTCTTGTGGTTGGTGAGAACTACAAATGGGTGTTATGCTCCCTCCAGCCAGTGGCGCCATTCCTCTAGTGCTAATTTCATGGCCAGAAGTTCACGATTGCCCACGTCGAGCTCGACAATGAAGGGATGGCCTGGATCCGGATGTTGGAGAATGGGCGCTGAAGTGAACCGAGTCCTTAGTGCATCGAAGGCCTGTTGCGATTCCGAGGACCAGGTTAATTTGGTGGATTGATGTTTAGTCATGGCGGTCAGAGGAGCGGCGATAGAACTAAAGTCTCTAATGAATCGCCGGTAGAAGTTTGCGAATCCTAGGAAGCGCTGCAACTCTTTGACCGTCCGAAGGAGCGGCCATTCCAGGACTGCCTTTACCTTTCTCTCATCCATTGCTACCCCCTCCTCGCTGATCACATACCCCAAGAAAGTGGTACTTGTTTGATGAAACTCACATTTCTCCGCCTTCGCGTAGAGTTGGTACTGAATTAGGCGTTGTAACACCGCTACATACGTAAACAACATATGCAACGTATGTACATGGATACACTGTTTACATTTAGATGCAGAACAGTGCAAACAGTGTATCCACATTCATACATTGCATGTGTTGTTTACGTATGTGATATGTGTGTATGTGTAGTAGTAAAAAAAAATGTTTTCTTTTTACACAAAAAGTATTTTTGTAGCTTCAAAAATAACATTTGAACCGCTGATGACACATGGATTACTTTAACGGTGTCTTGATCATGTTAGGATCCTTGCTGTCTGTGTGAGGGTTAGAGAGCTCTTGGATTTCATCAGAAATATCTTAATTTGTGTTCTGAAGATGAACGAAGGCCTGACAGGTTTGGAACATGAGGGTTCCAAACATTTTGGCTGAATTACCTCTTTAATGATCTGTGTCTCTCTCTGTAGGAGTTCGAGGTCATCGCTCAGATTAAGTTGTTACAGCTGGCGTGTAACAATTATAATTTCCAGCGAGTGGCAGGGTTCAGTGCGTGGCTCTCTGGTGTGGAGAAGCTCTCGGAGGCTGAGAGGTGAGACATTACACACACACACACACACACACACACACACACACACTCCTGAATCCTCTTCTGGGTTTCCTGCAGCTACAGTCAGTCGTGTGAGATCGAGCCGCTCTCTGAATCTGCCTCCAACACGCTGAGAGCCAAGAAGAGCTCAGGAATCATGAAGAGATGGAGCGAGTGAGTGCTGACCATCACATCCACACTAGTTTCAGTCGGCATGAGTTCTGCTGTCTGACATAGACTTCTGATTTAGGCCAGAATGTAAGGTAGCATCGCATGTATCTTCCATGGGGGGAAGGCAATCCCAGAATGCATTTGAACAAGCTCAGTGAGAAATAGATGTTGGAAATATTCCTTCATAAGATAACCACAGAGATAGAGTTTGAGACGCTCCACACATGTAACACGCGTGTATATGACACATACACATGTACAGTCAAACCAACATTAACTCAGGCACCTTCAACTTTTCTCACATTTCTCATCCATGGAATACACCACTTCCGGTATTTTGCCGGTTACTTGATACGGGTAAAACGCAGTCGAGAATGTATTGAAATGTGTTCCTGGAGCAGACTGCAGTAATGGTGCCAGCTCTAGTGTGTGTGTGTGTGTGTGTGTGTGTGTGTGTCAGTCGGCAGCCCGTGGGTTCAGGAGAAGCCGGATGCAGCGGCTCTGGAAGCTCTCACTCCAAGTCCTTCGATCAGCTGCGCTTCCCTCCGGGTCTGAGCGGCTCGACGGGTGACGGAGGCGACTCTCTCAGCGTGACGTCTGCAGGGTCCAGCAGCTCTGATGTAGAGGAGGTCAACATCAGCTTCATCTCTGATTCACCCGACGCTCTGGAGAGGAAGGTGAGGACTCTGTTTATCCCACAGCATCTCTCCAGAGGACCGCCTTATTTCCTTCAGGCACTCTGTTGTTTCCATATCTCAATGCCAGCTGACACAAATACGGCCAGACAACAGCAAAATGCATTGCCCAGACAGAAGGGTTTTAAACTTTGAGGGTTATTTTGGAAATGAGATGTCAAGTGGTTACAGGAGAAGCATCTGAGATGTATGTTAATGCCAGGTGAAAGCAGTACTGATATCGATGAGCAGTAAAGCAGTAAAGATTTCACACCTGCACAGTGTTTGTTTTGGAGCCTAGTGTTATTTCTCCCTTAGTTTGGTTTGTTTAGACATATATGAACACCATATAGCCACCATGCTTGGATCCACACCAACACAGTTTGTTGAGATCTGAATGAGGTGAGTTTTAACGCACGGATCCGATCTTTTGACCACTTGATTACATTCACTAAACACAACTGGTATCCGATATCTGGGTTTATGTTCATTCCTGCCCCTCAGTGATTTCTTTAGCCCCGCAGGTTCTGAATGGCCTTGCTATTATAATTATTAATATAATTCACGTCAAGTGGACATTATAA
Source organism: Carassius carassius (assembly GCF_963082965.1). Lineage (NCBI taxonomy): Eukaryota > Metazoa > Chordata > Actinopteri > Cypriniformes > Cyprinidae > Carassius > Carassius carassius. The sequence continues at coordinate 211,397 of NW_026775108.1, read as the reverse complement.
ATGCTGTCACAAAATCTGACTGAACAGATGAAGACCGGAAAATATCGGTAATTTGTTTTTTTATCTACAGATGATTAGATGAAGAATTCTGAAGAAATAAAGAAGTGCTGTTAGATTGTATTTATTTGAAAGAATTTGAATGAATTAAGGAGAGACAGAGAGTAGTAGCCTAATTCTGAAGTTGAAAGAAGAGGCAGGGGTTGAACACCAGCTCCTGAATATTGTGCAGATATTTCCACACAAGCACATTTACAGTTCAGCACGCTGGTACCCTCTCCTTAGGAGTTTGGATATTGGATATGTGTGTTTAGACATGACTGGGTTGGCTGTCCAGATATTAGATATGTATCCGATTAAAAACCAAATTTGGAAGTGGCCCAGATCAGCTGCTAACAAATCGGATCTTGTGCAGATTTTTGTTTACACATGTGCAACAAGTTCCTATCAGTGTCAGATGTGAGCAACAAATCTGATTTTTTTGGCAGTGTAAACGTAGCCTCAGCCTGATTGAAAGCTATCCTTGGACTGGTTTGTTGTGGTGAGAAAGCAATTTGACCCAACGAACCAAGCTCTATCACAATTCATAATGGGAAATGTGTTGTGTAAAAGCAGCAGTGTTGATTCTGTGGCTGAGCACATTAGATATTGCACGTCTTCATCCTCAAAGTGCTCTTATCCAAAACAGGTGTATTACAAGAAAGCATCTTTTTAGTATGCTTTGAAATGTTGCTTGTAAAAGCGAACTAAACCAAGAAGAAGATCCAACAGTTCACATCCCTGTTTTGGACAAAAGTAGTTGATCTGCAGGTGTGAAACGCCCTCCGGTGTGTAAACTGCTCTCTCTCCGGAGCTCAGCTGTGTCTGTCAGTGACTATAGCTCTACTTCCTTCCTGTAGACCTCCACGCCCTTCGTAAAACATTCCAATTCTACCTTAGGGAAGTGCGGCCCTACAGCAGACCTGATACCCACGGTACTATCTCTCTCACTTCATCCGTCTCTGACCGTCCATGTCTGGAAAACACTCATTTCTCTCTTCCATTCTGGAGTTCATCCTCACTGGTGTTTCTGCTGTGTGTCTCTGTGTTTGTGTGTGTTGGTCATGGTAAGCTGGTTGCAGATCACTCTCGTCATCTTTCTCGAGTGTGCCAGGGATCCCGACTTAACAAACAAACTCCTAAAGACATGTGCCAGTGTTTCCGTTCAGTATCAGCACTTGAAATCATTCCCAACAATAGATTGATTTAAAGCGAAGTAATGCACTGTATTTCATGCTTTATCCGATTTGTCCGATAAAGGCTTAAAATGTAAATATTGGCAAAAAATGATGCCGATATAACTTGCCGATAATATGCTCATTCTTGAAGCAAAGTTTTGCCTGAATGATGATTAGATTCAC
>NW_026775108.1:185000-205000 GCF_963082965.1 Carassius carassius | reverse complement strand
ATTTCTGAGATATTATTTTATATCTGTCAAACCAAGAACACATCCGTTCTTCATATTTGATTGGATTTCACTTCAGTTTCTTTTCAGGTGAAAAAGGAACAGAATTCTAATAGTTCTAAAATTAAACATTAATCATAAACATGATATTGGTGTTTATACATTCGAACTCTACTGAAAGACTGTTTTGAAAGATTTTGTGTTTCATACGCAGTGTTTGGAAGTAACTAGTTACATGTAACTAAATTACATAAATTAATTGCATAATAAACGTAACTGAGAAAAAGTGTGTAATTAAATTACAGTTATGAAAATGTTAACAATCTGTACAAATAGGGTTACATCTGAATAGTTTTTTCACAAACACCCACATAGATGTCATTGATTTCTTACACAAACTGCTCTAGTGTTTCAGGAGTTTAGGACACAGAAAATAACACATGCTTATTCAATAACTATTCTGTTTATATCTTTATGTATATTCCTTTTTTTCCAAGGCGTTGTTAGATGCCAGTGTTTCCAGTCATAGCAGTGCAAATATTTTATTTAAAAATATCTACAAATATCATAACTACAAAACATTTTCTTGTTGAGGTTTAACACCTCAGAATGATCTCAAAGTAAATAGAGATGCTAAATCTGAATTTGTGTTGGCTGTGTTTTAAAATTTAATAATTGTAATCTTAGTTCAAACGATGAACGATTCTGAAAGTTACTGTAAGGTTAGGGCTTACATGTTTGGAAATCATCAACAGTTGGAAACCTGTAGAAAAATGTAGAAAAGTAATCAAATGTAAACAGATACAGTACTTTTAATAAAGTGATTGAAATAGTTACAGTACTTTTTTAAATATGATAGCTATTTCTAATGTCCAAAGTGCCCTTCCCAGCACTGCTCATGTGTTATATTTCTGGAAAGGATGGGTTTCCTGCATGGAGCAGAACTTCCAGAATCAGCAGGAGTTTCTGCGTCTCGTCATGTGTCTGAGATTGGTCTGTGTCTGAGTAATCACACAGCCATCAGTGTCCATCTGAGTCCAGACTGAGGTGTGATGGTGAAGACATGATCAGAGTGATTCCTGGCTGGTTTTGACATGTTTCCGCTGGTCTCCAGTGGTTTATTGCAGTCGCGTCCTGCACGAAATGCTCTTCTTCTGATGGATCTCGGCCCGTGAGGCATCATCAGTGACGTTATGAAGAGAAAAATCTCCACTCGCTGACACATTATGAACAATTCAGAAGAATATGGTTGTATTTGTTCATTGGCCCGCCGTACAGCGCACAAATACTGATGTGTATGTGTGTGTGTGTGTGTGTGTGTGTGTGTGTGAGTGAGTGTGACGTCAGTCCGTGTCTGTATAAAGTCTGTGTTACTGATTAAGCTCTGATGAGGAACATGAGTCACACTCAGCTCAGCTCAATTCTCCAGTTCAGATGTAGTCTTGCTTAGGTGGACATCGATTCAATTTGATCAACTCGATTCTTATTGATTCCCAATTTGGATTCCAATGTGGTTAAAAACAATCAAGTCAAATATGTAGATATAAATCTGTCCAGCCAGTCGTGGTCCAGAGATGCTGTCAGGTCTCTGTGGCTGATTCTGGTGTTTCTCTGTGAATCTGTGCTCGTTTCTTCCTCTGGCTTCGGTCAGTGCAGGTATTTCTGCTCATTAATACTCGTATTCACCCACAATCTCATAAACGTCCTAAAGCTCCTCCAGCACTTCCAGGAATGTGTGGTCATCTTTCTAAATATTGTTGTTTCTCATGCAACATCATATTTACTCTTCTTTTTTTAGGATAATGAAAAATCATGATCTCTGTGCTTCAGAAATGCCCCGAGGTCACATGGAGAGTGTTGTTTGGCTCGCCATCATGTTGCTCCAGAGTCACACTCTTTCTCTTCTTTAAGAGACGATCAGCAGGAGTCTGATGTATACTTCAGGGTGCTTCACGTCTGCTGATGTCATCTGATGCTTTCGAGAGCAACAGAAATCTTTTTTACAACTTTTGTTTCAGTTGTTCTGATGGATCTGAATGTAATGTTTATCTAAAGTGATCGGGATGCTGTGTGTGTTTTCACGAGCTTCAGTTCATCATCACCATTCACCTACACGGTTGCTTTCTTGGTTTTGAACAGCAGAATTACTATTTAAAGTGAGCATATACAAAAATGTGAATATCATGGAAAAGTTCTTTATTTTTTGTAATTTAATTCAAAAAAGCAAAGTTTCTTATATTCTAGATTCAAACTGAAACATTTATGAATGACTGCTTCAGCGTGGCGTGGAGGCGATCAGTCTGAGACACTGCTGAGGTGTTCCTGAAGCCCAGGTCTGATAGCAGTCTTCAGTTCCTCTCTATTGTTAGTTAGATGTTACTTCTCTTCCTCTTCACACTTGCCCATAGATTCTCTGTTAGCTTCAGGTTCGGTGAGTTTGCTGGAAATCAGTGGGTGGGTGTTTTTTGTAACAGTCCAAACACATCAAATAAAGCACGTGAATTCATAATAAAATGAATAATAAATAAAATAATAAAAACAGACATTTTTATATCAGACAAATATCCATATTTCAAAGATGATGAACACTTTTCTCTCACTTGCAGTATCTGTCACATTCCGGAGTCTTGTGAGACACGTTTCATAATGAATGAACACGCTTTCTTTGATGTGTTTTGGACTGTTACAAAAACACCCACCCACTGCAATGATAAAGCTTTAACTCAGACTGGATTCATCTGAGAGAAGAAAGTCACACACCTAGGACACCTCGAGGGTGAGGAAAACACTGTGTCTTCAGTTTCAGATGTAGATGATGGGTTAGGGTCAGTTACTCTATCCCTGACCGACCCTGATGACGTGTTTCAGCTCATCATGCGGTCACTCGTCTGTGTCTCGTCTCGTTGTAGATGTTTGACCGGCTCTTCTGCTCCCGTGAGTCTATCACCTCGTCTCTTTGTTTGTCACTTCCGCTGCTCTGACGCTGAAGCTAATGGCATTTTAAATTGTCCTGGAAAGGAAGATGATGAAATTGTGGATTACGTGTGAGCAGAAATCAGACAGACGCTTCTCAGTCCATTCCACGGTTTGTACTTCAGTACCAAATTTAACATCTGTTCACATTATTCTTTTAAACCAAAAGAGAAAGAAAGCTCAGTGACGTCCATCAGTCCAGATTTCAGCATGCTTTTTAAAATCGGAGAGAACAGAAGTGATTTTTATATATTTGTTGTACTTGATATAAACATCTGTTGGAATGCTGTTTCTCCGTTCTGTTCCCGTGAGAGTCGATCAAGGTTGTGTTTTATCATGTAAACACAGACCGTGTTCAGTCTGGTCATCAGGTCCGGGTCACAGTTAACAATCTTCACGTTTCTTTTCAGGGAAAGGTCACTTCATCACCTCTGCGTCGCTCTCTGGTCCTTCTCAACATCTCACCGAATCTACGTTTATCCTTGGATTGATAGAGCAGAGTCATGAAGCATCTTTGACGCTCATCAGTGGAGCTTCTGCTTTAGTTAATTAATGAAGATGTTAGCCAGCGCTGGAACACACAGTTATGAACCTGGTTCTGGAGAGAGATTTTATCTGTGAGCAGAAGCATTCATAAATATTCAGGCATGACATGTTCTGTGAAATGGAAATCACCGTATGTTTATTCCTCACTCATACTGCTGCTTTCTGTGAACTGTAGTGAAACGAGCATCTCTTGAGATAAACACTGGACATTCAGATGCGCTTGAAATCTCGACGTCCATTCGAACCCGTTCTCTACGTTTACGTGACACTAAATAATCAGATTGATCACTCAGCTGGACTTATTATGTTATTAATAATTATGGTAAGACTTGAGTCTGACTATTTTCATAATCAGATTTCAAAAATATATTTATGCATGTGTTTATGTCTCACGTCTTATGAAATATTCTGGAGATGGAACAGTTACTAAATATTTGCACAAAAAAAAGTTCTTCTGATTGTAAGTCAGAAGTAATAATTGTAAAATTAGTTTGACATTATTATTATTATTATTATTGTGTTAGCAGGACAAACGTCAGTTTTTTCTCAGTTACTCTGTTGACAGTGTCTCGTGGATTTCTCCGGTCTGTGCACGTGCTGAAGTTTGGTTCTGAATACATATATGCACATGTAATATATGTAATGCACATGTAATAGAATATGTGAATCTGAATGAAACATTTAGGGTTTATATAGACAGAAGTTTCTAAATCAGAAATCAGACCGGATTTATTCTGCTTGAGAGAAACCAGGCGCGAGCTCTTTCAGCTCAGATGAGATGAGACACACTCACACTATTAGTTTGATTAGCACTTATCCATCTGATTGGTTAAAGATTGTTAATACTTTTGTGTTTCTAAATGGGAAAATGTGACTGGACCCTGGGGGTGGCTGGGTTATCGTTGACTTCTCCTCATTAACTAATTTTATTCCTGGTAATTTACATCATTTTGTATGCTGAGCTTTTACATCATCATCGTCATTAAAACACCCGGCGAGTGTGAAATCAGGAAACTTGTAATCTGTCACAGCACGTCTGCTTCTGGCTTTTAATAATCATAATTAATGCTTCTTAAAGAATCTCCATGAAAAGTCGTGTCAGAGAACTTCCGCTTGTAGACAGGAAGTGGCTTTCAAAACTGACCTGGAGACAAAACATGGAAATGTGAGATGTTAACAGACCACATACATATGCAGTTATGTTAATGAGAGCTGCTGAATAATTAACTAAACGTGTACTCATTTGAATATTGTCTGTGACAGATAAGAGCTCTGCAGCCGGTCTCATGCTTCATCGTCAGGAAGAGCAAAACACCGTCAGCTGTGTGTGTGTGTGTGTGTGTTACTGATTGTGTGTGTGTGTGTGTGTGTGACGTCAATCCGTGTCTGTATAAAGTCTGTGTGAACTGATGGAGAATCATCAGAAAGCTGCTCGAGGAACTCGCAGTGTTTTCTCATAAGCTCGTGTTAATGATGTGTGTGAAGATGTGTGGCGTGTTCTCTGCACTTCTGCTGGTGTGTGTGTGTGTGCGCGGGAGCGTGGATTTACCGAGAGATTTTGGAGTGAAACTCTGTGGCCGGGAGTTCATCAGAGCTGTGATCTTCACCTGTGGAGGCTCCCGGTTGAGGAGGAGCGCCTCTCAGCCCGGTACTGCTTGCCTTCATCACCATCATCATCATCACCTTTAGCATCATCATCATCATCAACCCCACCTTTATCATCACCATCATCATCATCACCTTTAGCATCATCATCACCTTTAGCATCATCATCATCAACCCCACCTTCCCCATCATCATCACTATCATCACCTTCATCATCATCACCATCCTCACCTTCACCATCATCATCACCTTTAGCATCATCACCTTCACAACTATCATCATCACCATCCTCACCTTCACCATCATCATCATCATCCTCACCTTCACTTTCATCATCACCATCCTCACCTTCACCATCATCATCATCACCTTCGTCACTATCATCATCACCACCTTCACCATCATCATCATCACATTCACCATCATCATCATCACCTACACCACCATCATCACCATCCTCACTTTCACCATCATCATCACTATCATCATCACCACCTTCACCATCATCATCACCATAATCACCTTCATCACTGTCATCATCACCACCTTCACCATCATCGTCATCATCATCATCATCGTCATCATCATCACCTTCAGCATAATCACCTTCATCATCACCATCATCATCACCTTCATCACTATCATCATATCACCATCATCACCTTCATCAACATCATTACAACCTTCACTATCATCATCATCACCTTCATCACTATCATCATCACCAACTTCACCATCATCATCACCATCCTCACCTTCACCATTATCATCATCACCTTTAGCATCATCATCATCATCATCATCATCATCACCTTTAGCATCATCATCACCTTCACCACCATCATCATCACCATCCTCACCTTCACATCATCATCACCTTCATTACCATCCTCTCCTTCACTATCATCATCCTCACCTTCACCATCATCATCACCATCCTCACCGTCACCATCATCATCACCATCCTCACCTTCACCATCATCATTATAACCTTCATCGCTATCATCATCACCACCTTCACCTTCATCATCATCATTACCACCTTCACCATCATCCTCCTCACTTTCACCATCATTATCATCACCTTCATCATTATCATCATCACCACCTTCACCATTATCATCACCATCCTCACCTTCACCATCATCATCACCATCCTCACCTTCACCATCATCATCATCACCTTCATCACCATCCTCACCTTCACCATCATCACCTTCATCACCATCCTCTCCTTCACTATCATCATCACCACCTTCACCTTCATCATCATCATTACCACCTTCACCATCATCCTCCTCACTTTCACCATCATTATCATCACCTTCATCATTATCATCATCACCACCTTCACCATTATCATCACCATCCTCACCTTCACCATCATCATCACCATCCTCACCTTCACCATCATCATCATCACCTTCATCACCATCCTCTCCTTCACCATCATCCTCACCTTCACCATCATCACCTTCATCACCATCCTCTCCTTCACTATCATCATCACCACCTTCACCATCATCATCACCATCCTCACCGTCACCATCATCATCACCATCCTCACTTTCACCATCATCATCACCATCCTCACCTTCACCATCATCACCTTCATCGCTATCATCACCATCTTCACCATCATTACCACCTTCACCATCATCATCCTCACCTTCACCATCATCATTATCATCACCATCCCCACCTTCACCATCCTCTCCTTCACCATCATCACCATCCTCTCCTTCACGATCATCATCACCACCTTCACCATCATCATCACCATCCTCATCATCACCATCCTCACCTTCACCATCATCACCATCACCTCCTTCACCATCATCCTCACCTTCACTATCACCACCTTCATCACCATCCTCTCCTTCACTATCATCATCACCACCTTCACCATCATCACCATCCTCACCGTCACCATCATCATCACCTTCATCATCATTAATTTATAGTTACAGTCATCTTCCTGCCGACCAGGGTTATTATAATCTTACAAAAACTAAAAAACTTTTTCTGAGATATATATAAAAACAATACATATTTTACATAAAAATATTTTAAACATATTTTATTTCAGCTAAGCAACATTTCTTTTTTGCATTCAGTTTAGTGATGTTCTACGAATTACTCAAACTTGAAATTAATGGAAAAAATAGAAACTATATAGACAATTTATAAAACGAATAAAAATGACAAAAAAAACAGAATAACTAAAATGTTAAAATGGAAATGGAAAGACAAAAATAAAAACTCATTTAGAAATGTTATAAAACTAAATTAGTATCTCAGTGATACTGAAGTAACAGCATGCTATAAAACCACCACAGTGTATACTTACACTTCATCATCTTCATCATCATCAACAATAATAACTGTTTATTTAGAACCAATTAAAAAGAGGAGCGATGTGAAGTCCTGGCTTATTTAAATATTTCAATGTGCATTTATTACAAGGAAAAAATCCAATAACAGAATTTATAGAAATGATTTGTTTGCTCGTCAGTCTGTATTTCAGATGTAGCCTAATTTATGGATGAAAGTGCAACAATATGAATTATAATACAAGACAAATCTGTAAATGAAAATAATGTCAGGAATTAGCTACTTGTGTCACTATTTACAGCTGTTTGATTAGAAAATCTCAATGTGAATATAATACATCACTTATTAAACAGAGTAATCTCATATCATAAATGATATATGTGTCAATCATCAAAGTGAAGCATGATGGGAAGTGTGTTTGTGTGTCACAGGTCAGCTGCTGCTGGACAGAGATGAAGAGCTCAGCCCGTCTCTCTCAGATCTGCTGTCCATTCTGAGCGATGCACACCCCGGCGACCGGAAGAGAGACCCCGGCGACCGGAGGAGGCGGAACTTCTCCATGGGACTGGCGGGAATGTGCTGCCATCAGGGCTGCACCAAGAATGACATCAGCCTCCTGTGCTGAGACTCACTGATGATGATGATGAAGGACTCACTGATGAAGAACTGAACTGTTTGATTATCCCAGTGCTTCAGATGTATTTATTTATTTCACATCTGTTCATATGATCACACTAATAAACATCAAATTGTTTGCAACTTCCATATTACTGACTAATAATTTGTTCATAAACCCAAACGAATAAAGGCTGCTGTGAGTGATTTCCTCTGGTAAAACCTCCTCAAGTTACAGATGAATCAGTGAACCATTCTTCATTCTTCAGAGGTTCTGTATGAGCACTGATGAAGAACGTTTAACCTTTTGATTAAAAGTGGAAAAACATTCTTTAAATTGTTAAAATGTTCACACAAATCCGTGATCCTGACATTTCAGATGTTCAGAGTCAGATTTTCCCTTCACAGTTTACTGTGCATGTGCACATCAATACTGCATCATTTTCTCATGCTGAACAACGATAATTAGTGTACTTGCATTAGTTCACCCAAAAATGAAACTTCTGTCTTTAATTACTCCCTCCGTGAGACCTTCGTTCATCTTCAGAACACACATGAAGATAGTTCTGATCAAATCTGAGAGTTCTCTGATAGCAACGACACTGAAATGTTCCCAGACCCAGAAACACAGCAAGAACATCTGTAAAATAGTCCATGTGTCATCAGTGGTTCAACTGAAGTTGTGAGAACACTAACTGTACGCAGAGAAAACAATAACAACATAATTTGTATCTGTGAGGATTTCCAGTCAGGATTTAGACCGTATCATAGTACTGAGACTGCTCTTCTTAGAGTTACAAATGATCTGCTCTTATCATCTGATCGTGGGTGTATCTCTCTATTAGTTTTATTGGATCTTAGTGCTGCGTTTGACACAATTGACCACAACATTCTTTTGATACAACATTGATATAAAAAACTGGATGACGAGTAATTTCTTACTGCTAAATTCTGAAAAAACAGAGGTGTTAATTATAGGACCTAAAAACTCTGCTTGTAATAACCTAGAACACTGTCTAAGACTTGATGGTTGCTCTGTCAATTCTTCATCATCAGTTAGGAACCTAGGTGTGCTACTTGATCGCAATCTTTCGTTTCCGGTGCTGCTGGTCTGAATCATAGACAGTAAAAGAAATGACGTTACGAAGCTTTTGAATGTTTTCAGCTGCACGTGGAGGATGACGTCATAGAACGACCGTACACAGCCACGCGTGGAGTTTGAGAAGGTAAGACGCAGCTGCTGCACTTTTACGTTTACATTTAACAGACGCTTTTATCCAAAGGTTTATGTCCTTTTTAACTTTTGTCACAGACTGGCCGCTATTAACGCGTTCATTAATCACTAAATTCAAACCCGAGTAAATTTGCGCTTATTTTAATCTGGCGCCAACCCGACTCGCTTGCGGTTGCAGTTTATATATTTATTTATTTAATAGACCAAAGTCAGACGTTTAAATACGTGTGAAAACTAAATATACACTGATATATGAAAGCGCGAATAATCGTAACCTAAGTTTATTCACGTTCCGTTCTCATTTAACTTCCGTTCATCTGTAGTTCGGTTTGAACCAGGGGGGCAGGGTTTCATATTGTTTTGAAGCAGCCCTGTGCGCCGCCATTGGCTAGCGGACCCCCACCTGCTGTTAGCATTCCATTGACTCCCATTCATTTTGGCGTCACTTTGACAGCGAATAACTTTACATCTGAGGCGTTGAAAGACTCCATTTGTCCATTAATTATTTATAAAGAAACACGAAAATGTATAAAAGGCTCCATTACCTTGTATCTTACGTTATGGTCCCGTAGAAGCAGTTTTTGTAAAAAAAAAAAAAAATAGGCTAACGATTGCGTCATAACCAGCGACTCTCTGTCGCACAGTAGAGAAATTACCGTTTGGACAGGAGGAGAAGCTCGCAGTTAATCTTTTACTGTCTATGAGGCTATCGGGGGGGGGGACGTGGAGGCATAAAGTCAAGGGAGATAATTAGTCCGAATACTTACCAAAATTTGCTCCTGTTCACGCTTGCCTTCTCTGGAAGATTCAGTGGGTGATTCAGATTTCTCTTGGCACAGCGATTAGAAGACTTACAGGTTGCTCACGTGACATCTACGTCATCAAGCTCTGTTTGAGTCTGCGCAGTACGCTCGACCCCCAGGAAGTGCGTGCTTCTAATTGACTTCACTTGTCTCCGTTGAATCCAATGGGGTCGCTGTGTCCGTTTCTTTTACTGTCTATGGTTTGAACATTAGAATTATCTAGAGATGACAAGAATCAGTTCAGTTCATTTCAGTTCTCGAATCAGAATAAAATACATACACAGACAATAAATTAAACATGTTATTATTTGCAAAATGTTTTTATTTACTTGGTTTTATAGAAAAAAGCAAACATTGCTTGCATGTCTTTGGAACATCTTTAACATTCAGTAAACCGGTTTACCTCAAAAATATAAAGAATAATAAAAAAACAATCATTTAGTGCGTTCACACTGATTGAGTTAAAGAGTCTGTAGCTGAATCTGTGTTTGAGATGAAGATTGAGATGAAGATGATGTCGTGGTGCTTCTCTGTTAGGGTGGAATCTCATCTATAATCCTTTAAATAAAATGATTGTGATCAGGAGCATCTGATTGAGATCTTCTGGTGATAAACACAGCACAGACTTCAGGATCTGGATTCAGGACACAAATATATCTACAAACATCCCACTCAATTTGAGACTCGTTAACTTCATTCATCATTATTACTGTACACAAACCTGTCTTTTAAAGAGACTTCAGGCTAATGATCTTCTGTCTCGGACTGAACACAGAAGGGTTTGATCTTCTGAGGGACATTCAGCTCATCCTGGGTTTCCAAATGTCAATGTCAATGTCACCTTTATTTATATAGCGCTTTAAACAAAATACATTGCGTCAAAGCAACTGAACAACATTAATTAGGAAAACAGTGTCAATAATGCAAAATGATAGTTAAAGGCAGTTCATCATTGAATTCAGTGATGTCATCTCTGTTCAGTTAAATAGTGTCTGTGCATTTATTTGCAATCAAGTCAATGATATCGCTGTAGATGAAGTGACCCCAACTAAGCAAGCCAGAGGCGACAGCGGGAAGGAACCGAAACTCCATCGGTGACAGAATGGAGAAAAAAACCTTGGGAGAAACCAGGCTCAGTTGGGGGGCCAGTTCTCCTCTGACCAGACGAAACCAGTAGTTCAATTCCAGACTGCAGCAAAGTCAGATTGTGCAGAAGAATCATATTAGTATGTTATGTGTATGCCAGGTTAAAGAGATGGGTCTTTAATCTAGATTTAAACTGCAAGAGTGTGTCTGCCTCCCGAACAATGTTAGGTAGGTTATTCCAGAGTTTAGGCGCCAAATAGGAAAAGGATCTGCCGCCCGCAGTTGATTTTGATATTCTAGGTATTATCAAATTGCCTGAGTTTTGAGAACGTAGCGGACGTAGAGGATTATAATGTAAAAGGAGCTCATTCAAATACTGAGGTGCTAAACCATTCAGGGCTTTATAAGTAATAAGCAATATTTTAAAATCTATGCGATGCTTGATAGGGAGCCAGTGCAGTGTTGACAGGACCGGGCTAATATGGTCATACTTCCTGGTTCTAGTAAGAACTCTTGCTGCTGCATTTTGGACTAGCTGTAGTTTGTTTACTAAGCGTGCAGAACAACCACCCAATAAAGCATTACAATAATCTAACCTTGAGGTCATAAATGCATGGATTAACATTTCAGAATTTGACATTGAGAGCATATGCCGTAATTTAGATATATATTTGAGATGGAAAAATGCAGTTTTACAAATGCTAGAAACGTGGCTTTCTAAGGAAAGATTGCGATCAAATAGCACACCTAGGTTCCTAACTGATGACGAAGAATTGACAGAGCAACCATCAAGTCTTAGACAGTGTTCTAGGTTATTACAAGCAGAGTTTTTAGGTCCTATAATTAACACCTCTGTTTTTTCAGAATTTAGCAGTAAGAAATTACTCGTCATCCAGTTTTTTATATCGACTATGCAATCCATTAGTTTTTCAAATTGGTGTGTTTCACCGGGCTGCGAAGAAATATAGAGCTGAGTATCATCAGCATAACAGTGAAAGCTAACACCATGTTTCCTGATGATATCTCCCAAGGGTAACATATAAAGCGTGAAGAGTAGCGGCCCTAGTACTGAGCCTTGAGGTACTCCATACTGCACTTGTGATCGATAGGATACATCTTCATTCACTGCTACGAACTGATGGCGGTCATATAAGTACGATTTAAACCATGCTAATGCACTTCCACTGATGCCAACAAAGTGTTCAAGTCTATGCAAAAGAATGTTGTGGTCAATTGTGTCAAACGCAGCACTAAGATCCAATAAAACTAATAGAGAGATACACCCACGATCAGATGATAAGAGCAGATCATTTGTAACTCTAAGAAGAGCAGTCTCAGTACTATGATACGGTCTAAATCCTGACTGGAAATCCTCACATATACCATTTTTCTCTAAGAAGGAATATAATTGTGACGATACTACCTTTTCTAGTATCTTGGACAGAAAAGGGAGATTCGAGATTGGTCTATAATTAACTAGTTCTTTGGGGTCAAGTTGTGGTTTTTTGATGAGAGGCTTAATAACAGCCAGTTTGAAGGTTTTGGGGACATCTCCTAATGACAATGAGGAATTAATAATAGTCAGAAGAAGATCTATGACTTCTGGAAGCACCTCTTTTAGGAGCTTAGATGGTATAGGGTCTAACATACATGTTGTTGGTTTAGATGATTTAACAAGTTTATACAATTCTTCCTCTCCTATAGTAGAGAATGAGTGGAACTGTTCCTCAGGGGGACTATAGTGCCCTGTCTGATGTGATACTGTAGCTGACGGCTGAATGGTTGCAATTTTATCTCTAATAGTATCGATTTTAGAAGTAAAGTAGTTCATAAAGTCATTACTGCTGTGATTTTGGGCAATGTCAACACTTATTGAGGCTTTATTTTTCATTAATTTAGCCACTGTATTGAATAAATACCTGGGGTTATGTTTGTTTTCTTCTAAAAGAGAAGAAAAGTAATCGGATCTAGCAGTTTTTAATACTTTTCTGTAGGATATGTTACTTTCCTGCCAAGCAATACGAAATACCTCTAGTTTTGTTTTCCTCCAGCTGCGCTCCATTTTTCGGGCTGCTCTCTTTAGGGTGCGAGTATGCTCATTATACCATGGTGTCAAACTGTTTTCCTTAACCTTCCTTAAGCGTAAAGGAGCAACTTTATTTAAAGTGCTAGAAAAGAGAGAGTCCATAGTTTCTGTTACATCATCAAGTTGTTCTGAGGTTTTGGATATGCTAAGGAATTTGGATACATCAGGAAGATAACTTAAAAAGCAGTCTTTTGTGGTAGAAGTGATGGTTCTTCCATACTTGTAACAAGAAGTAGAATTTACAATTTTGGCTATATGAATTTTGCAAAGAACTAAATAATGATCTGAGATATCATCACTTGGCTGAATAATTTCAACACCATCAACATCAATTCCATGCGACAGTATTAAATCTAGAGTATGATTTCGACAATGAGTAGGTCCTGAAACGTGTTGTCTAACACCAATAGAGTTCAGAATGTCTATAAATGCTGATCCCAATGCATCGTTTTCATTATCAACATGGATATTAAAATCACCAACTATTAAAACTTTATCTGCAGCCAGAACTAACTCGGATGTAAAATCACCAAACTCTTTAATAAAGTCTGTATGGTGCCCTGGTGGCCTGTATACAGTAGCCAGTGCAAACATAACAGGGGATTTATCATTAACATTTGTTTCTCTGGATAATGTTATATGAAGTACCATTACTTCAAACGAGTTATACTTGTAGCCTGCCCTCTGAGAAATCCTGAAAACGTTGTTATAAATTGAAGCAACACCTCCCCCTTTGCCTTTTAGACGTGGCTCATGTTTATAACAGTAATCTTGGGGGGTGGACTCATTTAAAATAATGTAATCATCAGGTTTTAGCCAGGTTTCTGTCAAACAGAGTACATCTATATTATGATCAGTGATCATATTATTTACAAAAAGTGTTTTCGTAGAAAGGGATCTGATATTCAATAAGCCAAGCTTTATCATTTGTTTATCCATATTGCTTCTGTTTTTTATTTGTTGAACCTCAATTAAATTGTTAATCTTAACTTGGTTTGGACGTTTTTTGTATTTTCTAGTTCGGGGAACAGACACAGTCTCTATAGTGTGATATCTAGGTGAAAGAGTCTCTATGTGCTGAGAATTAACTGACCTCTGTGACGGGAGGCAGCTAGCAGACGGTCGGTTTAGCCAGTCTGTCTGCTTCCTGACCTAGGCCCCAGTTAGTCAAGTATAAACACTAAGACTATTTGCCATATTTCTAGAGAGAAGAGTGGCGCCACCCCAGGAGGGATGAAGACCATCTCTTTTAAACAGGTCAGGTCTGCCCCAAAAGCTCGCCCAATTGTCTATGAAACCTATGTTATTCTGTGGGCACCACTTAGACATCCAGCCATTGAGTGATGACGATCTGCTATGCATCTCATCACCACGGTAAGCAGGGAGGGGACCAGAGCATATTACAGTGTCTGACATCGTGCTTGCAAGTTCACACACCTCTTTAATGTTATTTTTAGTGATCTCCGACTGGCGAAGTCGAACATCATTAGCGCCGGCATGAATAACAATCTTACTGTATTTACGTTTAGCATTAGCCAGCACTTTTAAATTTGCCAAGATGTCAGGCGCTCTGGCTCCCGGTAAACATTTGACTATGGTGGCTGGTGTCTCCATATTCACGTTCCGTACAATAGAATCACCAATAACTAGAGCACTTTCATCAGGTTTCTCAGTGGGTGCATCACTGAGTGGGGAGAACCTGTTTAATGTTTTGATCGGAACAGAAGAGCGGTGTTTTGACCCACGACTACGCTGCCTCACCGTCACCCAGTTGCCCTGCTGCTGGGGCTCTGTTTCCGGAACCGAACAATGTACAGGAATCCCTGAGCTAGACGCATCCAAAGCCGTATCTAGAGCCCTAACATTCTTACTGTCCTCAATTAAAGTTTGGATGAGTGTCTCTAATTCTGAAATCTTCTCTGTTAGCCTAACTATTTCCCTGCATTTATCACATGTGAATCCCTCATCAGCGACAGAGATAGATAAACTGTACATGTGGCAAGAGGTGCAAGAAACAATGATAGGAGAAGCCATTACTCACCGTGCTTGATGAAATATTCTTACTGCGGTTGTTTGATGAACTTGTGAAAGACTGGAGCGAGGGAGAAGAGAAAAGAAAACAGCGATAGGTTCGAATGAAGACGCTAATGACAAGCTAACGAGTGCTAATGCTTTGCAGGTGTACTGCACTCACGGATATAAAATAAAAGTGAACGATCAAAGTTAATCTGATAAGATTGATCGATAATATCAGAAATATGGTGTGAATTAAGTTATATTTTATCACTTTAAAAAACAGAGAGTGATAGTAAGATAAAGATTCTAGAGAAAAAAATAAAATAAAAACCGCTACACGGAGCTACAATTTGCTACAGAAGGCCAACAGGAAGTAGAGAAAACACTGTCCAACAGCGACACCCCTGTCCAAACCATTCATGAAATAATGAAGACCGAAATACAACCCATCTGAAGATGAGCTCTTGTATTATTATATATTATATTATATTGTCTCTAGAATGACACGCTTGAGGAAGGGCTTTTTTTGTTCCAAATTTTTTTTTTTGGACTCCTTTTTAATAGAATTAATTACAATCATGAAACATATTTTTACATTAATTTATTCAAAGTTTAACAAAAATTAAATTTAGGACCCTATTAAATGCACCATATATTTTATAGTTACCAAATTCTGTGTTTCATCTAATTATTTGAATGCACCAAAGCCTTATGAAATGTTTTTCTCTCTTAGAAATTCTGTTATGCATTTAATTTTTTCAGGTAATCAACTGAAGGCATAAAACATTAATTTCAGTTCTCGTTTAATGTTTGAAAATTAAACATACTCTGTCTTTTGGCAAACAAAGTGGATTTCCTATTCAAATTTTTAAAAGTTAGAAATGTGTGATTTGTTCTTTAAAAAAACAATTTAATAGTAGCAGTTGTAGTAAGTACATTCTACTGAACAATATAAATGTATTTCTGTCACAATGTCGTCAAATTCAGTGTGTAGTAAACAAAACCGGTTCATTCACGCAGACACGATTCATATAGAAATAGTCTTTCTGTGGCTTAATATTTACAGATACTAGTCCATATCGCAAATTGGTAGAAACTGAATAACCTATTTTTGACACATTCATCTTAACTTTCATTCCGTGACGTTCCGTGTTATACCGTAAATTCCATTTTTATGACTGGATTCCGTGATTCCGTGTTTTCTACATCTGGACATCATAGAGCCCTCTTAAGGGCATCCTCATATTTCTGTTTCCTTGGCTCTTAAACCGTTTGAAACCCCTGATAAAGCAGAAGAACAAACGGAATCCCAGAATTCCCTGTCTCCGTGTGGAGCGTCGGGAGACTGATGTTGGATCAGATGCTCTGGATGGAGTCGAGTCTCTCGGTGAGATCTGTGAACGAGGGCCGATCGGCCGGCTCTGTGTCCCAGCAGTCCTTCATCAGCAGCTGGACCTGTCACACACACACACAGACGGGTCAGTCTCTCTCGACGCTCCGCTGGGATTCACTCCAGCGTCTGGCGCTCCTTACCTGCACAGGACAGCCCTCGGGAGCCGGCAGACGATAGCCTCGCTTCAGGAGATCGATCAGGTGATACACGATCATCAGACCCTGCTTGTCCTCGCCCATCTGCTCCAGAAACACCTGACACAAACACTCACGTTACCTTAGCATACCCTAACCAATGATTTCACAATATCTATCAAAAAGACAAATGAAGAATTGGAAGAAAATCTCAATGTTGTACATTGTAAAGTAAAATCATTTTGTCTAGTTCACTTTGAGAAGTCAGAATCAAGAGCTCCAACTCATGCTCTTAACGAAGACGACTGAAGACTTTAAATCAGACTCAAGTTTCAGTCTAAATTACATTCACACTGGTGTTTGAGAAACAAATTAGAACAGAATAATAGTAATAGTCATATAAAACACTCTAAGCACTCTCTGATGTGATGGTGTAATGATGTGATGATGTGATGTGATGATGTAATGATGTAATGATGAGATGATGTGATGTGATGATGTGATGATGAGATGGTGTAATGATGAGATGATGTGATGTGATGATGAGATGGTGTGATGATGTGATGTGATGATGTAATGATGATGTGATGTGATGATGAGATGATGTGATGATGAGATGGTGTAATGATGAGATGATGTGATGATGAGATGGTGTGATGATGTGATGTGATGAGATGATGTGATGATGAGATGGTGTAATGATGAGATGATGTGATGTGATGATGAGATGGTGTGATGATGTGATGTGATGGTGTAATGATGATGTGATGTGATGATGTGATGATGAGATGATGTGATGATGAGATGGTGTAATGATGAGATGATGTGATGATGAGATGGTGTGATGATGTGATGTGATGATGTAATGATGTAATGATGAGATGATGTGATGTGATGATGTGATGATGAGATGGTGTAATGATGAGATGATGTGATGTGATGATGAGATGGTGTGATGATGTGATGTGATGGTGTAATGGTGATGTGATGATGAGATGATGTGATGATGAGATGGTGTAATGATGAGATGATGTGATGATGAGATGGTGTGATGATGTGATGTGATGAGATGGTGTAATGATGAGATGTGATGATGTGATGATGAGATGGTGTAATGATGAGATGATGTGATGTGATGATGAGATGGTGTAATGATGAGATGATGTGATGTGATGATGTGATGATGAGATGGTGTAATGATGAGATGATGTGATGTGATGATGAGATGGTGTGATGATGTGATGTGATGGTGTAATGATGATGTGATGTGATGATGTGATGATGAGATGGTGTAATGATGAGATGATGTGATGAGATGATGTGATGTGATGATGAGATGGTGTAATGATGAGATGATGTGATGTGATGATGAGATGGTGTAATGATGAGATGATGTGATGTGATGATGAGATGGTGTAATGATGAGATGATGTGATGAGATGGTGTAATGATGAGATGATGTGATGATGCGATGTGATGAGATGGTGTAATGATGAGATGATGTGATGTGATGATGAGATGGTGTAATGATGAGATGATGTGATGATGTGATGATGAGATGGTGTAATGATGAGATGATGTGATGATGAGATGGTGTAATGATGAGATGATGTGATGATGAGATTATGTGATGATGTGATGTGATGATGAGATGGTGTAATGATGAGATGATGTGATGAGATGATGTGATGATGAGATGATGTGATGATGCGATGTGATGAGATGGTGTAATGATGAGATGATGTGATGTGATGATGAGATGGTGTAATGATGAGATGATGTGATGTGATGATGTGATGATGAGATGGTGTAATGATGAGATGATGTGATGTGATGATGAGATGGTGTGATGATGTGATGTGATGGTGTAATGATGATGTGATGTGATGATGTGATGATGAGATGGTGTAATGATGAGATGATGTGATGAGATGATGTGATGTGATGATGAGATGGTGTAATGATGAGATGATGTGATGTGATGATGAGATGGTGTAATGATGAGATGATGTGATGAGATGGTGTAATGATGAGATGATGTGATGATGCGATGTGATGAGATGGTGTAATGATGAGATGATGTGATGTGATGATGAGATGGTGTAATGATGAGATGATGTGATGTGATGATGTGATGATGAGATGGTGTAATGATGAGATGATGTGATGATGAGATGGTGTAATGATGAGATGATGTGATGATGAGATTATGTGATGATGTGATGTGATGATGAGATGGTGTAATGATGAGATGATGTGATGATGAGATGATGCGATGATGCGATGTGATGAGATGGTGTAATGATGAGATGATGTGATGTGATGATGAGATGGTGTAATGATGAGATGATGTGATGTGATGATGTGATGATGAGATGGTGTAATGATGAGATGATGTGATGATGAGATGGTGTAATGATGAGATGATGTGATGATGAGATTATGTGATGATGTGATGTGATGAGATGGTGTAATGATGAGATGATGTGATGATGAGATGATGTGATGTGATGAGATGGTGTAATGATGAGATGATGTGATGATGAGATGATGTGATGATGAGATTATGTGATGAGATGGTGTAATGATGAGATGATGTGATGATGAGATGATGTGATGATGAGATTATGTGATGAGATGGTGTAATGATGAGATGATGTGATGATGAGATGATGTGATGTGATGAGATGGTGTAATGATGAGATGATGTGATGATGTGATGATGAGATGATGTGATGTGATGATGAGATGGTGTAATGATGAGATGATGTGATGTGATGAGATGGTGTAATGATGAGATGATGTGATGTGATGATGAGATGGTGTAATGATGAGATGATGTGATGATGAGATGATGTGATGATGTGATGTGATGAGATGGTGTAATGATGAGATGATGTGATGATGAGATGATGTGATGATGCGATTTGATGAGATGGTGTAATGATGAGATGATGTGATGGTGTAATAATGAGATGATGTGATGTGATGATGAGATGGTGTAATGATGAGATGATGTGATGTGATGATGAGATGATGTGATGTGATGAGATGGTGTAATGATGAGATGATGTGATGATGAGATGGTGTGATGATGAGATGTGATGATGTGATGGTGTAATGATGAGATGATGTGATGTGATGATGAGATGGTGTGATGTGATGATGAGATGATGTG
>NW_026775108.1:172500-177500 GCF_963082965.1 Carassius carassius | reverse complement strand
AAAAGACTGAATATTGATTTTCCCAATGTCCCACCACTGACTTAGGGATTTAAACTCTGTCTTTCTCTCTCTCCAAGCTCTCCAAAAGAAATCAAATAGATGTATAAACGTACGATCTCGCAACAGTGTTATTAAAACGCCAATACGATTTGAAGGTATTACTCGATGTTGTAACTGTAACAGAGACATAGAAATGGTCAGAAATTGGAGTAGGAACAATTTTGCTATCAAAAAAGTGTCCTCTTCGACATTTCTGAACATATATTCGATCTAATCGAGCGCCCGATATTGTATTGGAGTTCACTTTCATACATGTGTACTGCCTGCTTTTGGGGAAAGACTCTCTCCACACATCTACAAGGGAATAAAAAGTTATTACTTTCTTAAGAGCTTCAGCGGAATTAGGATGCGGTTCGTCATGATTCCTATCAACTATATTATTAAGAGTACAATTAAAATCTCCAGCCACAACAATCAAGTTATCACGAGGAATATTAATCATTGCGTCTTGTAATTTCCTTAAAAAAATAGACCTCTTTCATACCCAACATTAGGAGCATATACATTAATAAAGGAAAAAGACAGACCTTGCAGAGTAACATCCACCCGCTGCATTCTTCCAGGAATAATTTCGATCATATTAGAAGCGTTACCCTGAACACTTTCTGATATGAGAACAGCTACTCCAGCACTTACACTGGAACCATGGCTGAGAAAAGCCTGTCCTTTCCATTCACTTAGCCATTCTGCCTGGTTACATACATCTGTGTGTGTTTCTTGTAAGAATATCACACTTGACTTTTTAATAGCCAAAAATTTTAAAAGTGCACTTCTCTTTTCTTTATTACGACATCCATTTACATTTAAAGATCCGATATTTAAGGATGTCATTATATCTTAATGCAGCAGGTGATATCTCACAAGACTATCTTTCCCGATCTCTTAGCAGCTACCTTTTTCCATCTTGATGAATCATTTTCTTTACTTTGGTAATTATTTTTTTAAGACGATACCGTTTTTGTCTACTAAGCTCCTCAACTGTTGCATTTATCATTACATCTCTACAAGACACTAAAAATCTTTTAAAATCTGGAAAAAACAAATCAAACTGTGGATTCCGTACACCTTTAGTTTCATCAAGGAAAGCACTAATCTCCCTTGTAGAATATAACTTAGTTTCACAGCCACTCAGTTCTGATGTGCCTGTTTGGGAATCAATGTCTCCCATTTCTAGAAGACTCCCTATACTCTCACATTCATCTGAATCACTATCAGACCTGACCACACCAGAGCCGGCTGGAAACCACTGACTACAACTTTCATTTGCTTCGTCTGATTTATCCTCGTTTTTGTGATTTGTTTCTACACACTCCATCAATAGATCTTCATCTCTGTTTTTAGTCTGAGATTGTAATTTCTGTATTTCTTCATTTTCTCCCCCCCCCCCTACAGCATTAACAGTTGTAGCACCATCTACTGCATCATCTACCGTGTTTACATTGTTTATCTCCACATTTCTCTCAACAGCTTCATCTGTCACATCATGAACAGCCGCGTTACTTTCTTTAACGCTCGCATTTTCCTCCTGAACGTCTGCGTTATTCTCCTGAACATTTATTTTGGGAGATGTTTGTGAACCTGCCGAATTGTTAGTGCTCTGTTGTTTGGGACATGCCTGTTTCTGATGTCCATATTCACTGCATAAAAAACAGCGCATGTTATCTGAAGTGACAAAGATTGTGTAATCTTTACCCTCTACTGCTATTTTTAGCACCAGATTAAGCGGCTCATTTTGCGAATTGGGTATGATGTACGTGAAACGTCGGAAAGACATGACATGCTTAAAGTTTGGATTTTTAAGACCCAACGGAATCATCTTAATCAGAGCAGTTAATTTTCCGTAGCGTTCAAGAATCTCTTTCAAAGTTCCTTCTTTTATGAACGGTGGTACGTTTGAAAGTACAACTTTCTTAGAAGGATTTGACAGAGGCAGTAGCGGTAAAAAAGTATCGTTTACTACAAGTCCTTTCTCTAACAGTTCATCAACCATTGAAACTTCTTTGAGAAATATAACGAGTGCTCTGTTCATCCTTGAGGCAGATTTAATATTTAAACCACCGACCTGTTCGCTGATCGCTATCAGTACGTCCTCAATTGACATGGAGTCATCCGGTGTACACTTACAACCGTGATCGAGGGTCAGACGAGAGAAATCCCCGGCCCGCTCCATACCTGACCGCAGTCAGCGCTCCGAGATGAATCTGGCAATTTAACTTCAAAAACAGTTTATAATTAAAGAGAAATGGAATAGAAAAAACTATCAGGGAACGCCAAAAACAACGTGCTCTGCTGCAAACACTCTCGCCGCTACCCACAATCCTCAGAGAGAGAGAGAGAGAGAGAGAGGGAGAGAGAGAGAGAGAGAGAGAGAGAGGGAGAGAGAGAGAGAGGGGAAGAGAGAGGGAGAGAGAGAGAGAGAGAGAGAGAGAGAGAGAGAGAGAGAGAGAGAGAGAGAGAGAGAGAGAGGGGGAGAGAGAGAGAGGGGAAGAGAGAGGGAGAGAGAGAGAGAGAGAGAGAGAGAGGGGGAGAGAGAGAGAGGGGAAGAGAGAGGGGGAGAGAGGGAGAGAGAGAGAGAGAGAGAGAGAGAGAGAGAGAGAGAGAGAGAGAGAGAGACATTTCACAGAATCCACTCATAAAAATGGAATTTACTGTAATTTACTAAAAATGTGGAATATCACAGAATATCAGCCCAATTTGGAATGGATCAATCAAAAGTAGGTCAGCAAATTTAACCCTAAATGCAATATAGAAATTGTCTGTGAATATTAAGCTGCAAAAATACCATTTGAATATGATTCGTGCATGTTGTGTGAATGAATGGCCTCGATATATGAGCACATGATCTCTAGAACTGCTCTGAGAGACACTTCGTGATGAAAAATCATCATATTCAAACAGAAACAAAGGCATTCACAGCCACCCGTCAAAATAAAGTTTAACTCGACTTACAGTAATAACAGAACTATACTAACACACACTGGTCAGATGTGACCCTCCCTCGAATATTACAGAAGTAATAAAACACACTAGAATATAAAAGTAAATAAATTGCATTATTTACGAATTACAAATCTAGACAGTTACCTATGGCTATGATTTTTATTAATACAGTTGTCTGATTGATTTTATAGTCTCAAGCAATCATGTAAAGCAAATTAAGCAGTTTTACTACAATAAAACCGTGGTCAATTTACCATGTTTCCATGGCTACAAGAACCATGATTTTTGGATGTATTCATGTTAAAACCTTGGCTAATTTAAGGGAACACGGGAACTCAGAGAGAACATTAGAAGCGGTGGTGAAACTATGACTGACATTAAAACACGTTATTAACGTCAAGGAGCTGCGGGAACAGTGCCCCCCCGAGAGCTGGAGCCAAGCCTTATTAAAATATAATGAAACCATTCACATGGAATACAGAAAATTAACGAAACGCACATTCACAGAATGAGGAAAAAATAAAACTGAATTTGAAAAAAGTAATAATGTGTTTAATAGAGCCTCACAAATGAAATGTACTTTTAAAAACTGCGGTTTAATTTTGTAGTTTCATGATTTCAATTAATTAGACATGCTTTTTGATCAATTTGTTTAATTTAACAGATTAAAATAGATTCTATAAAAATGCAAACTAATTAGTAAAGATGAAAGGTAAGTGAGGGGCTGACCTGCGCTGTAACACACTCCCTTGTATCTGACGATGTTCTCGTGCTGCAGCGAGCGCAGGATCTCGATCTCACGCTCAAAGTCTCGCAGGTGTTCGGCCGTGCTGTGCTGCAGCTTCTTCACCGCCACCACTTCACCCGTGTTGTCCTGCAGAGGGTCGTAGCGGCACTTCTCCACGCTGCCGAAGTTCCCCTGCAGACACACACAGACGGGTGACGTCAGGAACACTGACACTGAGTGATGAAGAGGATGATGAAGACTCACCTTCCCCAGCAGCTGCAGGAAGATCAGGTGTCTGGCCTCAAACTGAGTGGGTTCCTGACTCTCGAACGCTCCGGCGAGACCCAGAGCCCGATGCCTGCTGGGAACCGTGTCGCTCTCCACCAGCAGCTCGTAGTCTGACACACACACACACACACACACACACACACACACAGAGTCACGCGAGCGCAGGATTACCAGAGTGTTTGTGCTCGGTGCGTGTGGCGAGCGTCACCTGGTGTGAAGAGGCTGTTGAGGTCTCGGATGATGGCTCTGAACGAGGGTCGCAGCAGTGGCTCGTACTCCATGCAGTTGTTGATCACGCTGGCCAGTTCTGTCCACTTCGGAGCTGGGAGCTGGTGCTTGTCTTCGTAGAACAGCAGCTTCTGCACGACACACGAGAGCATCAGTTAGAGTCAGACACGCATGCAGACAGAAGAGCAGAAGGACCGCCGCACCTTGGACCCGTCGTACGCCGCGAGCGGATGTTCTCCGCAGCAGTAGATCTCCCACAGCGTGGTGCCGAAGCTCCACTTATCTGCCGCCAAACTCAGGCTCTTGCTGTCCTTCACACACTCGGGAGGAACCCACGGGATCCGGTCCACCAGAACTACACACAGAAGAACACAGACAGGCGTCAGGAGAGACACCAGGACTCTGCTCTGTCTGGACTCTTCTGAAGCGCTCACGTTCTCTGGGCTGGACGGTGATGCTGATCCCCGGGTCACTGAGCTTGATGAACGGAGGCGTTCCCGTCTTTCTGTCTTCTTCTCGGGTCACCAGAACGTTCCTGGCACACACGTTTCCGTGGATCAGGTTCTTCTCCTCCTGCGGATCAGAAACACACAGTGATTATCACGTCTCTCATTCTTCTGCTGTTGTGCAGCGCTGGGGAAAATTACTTTTAAAAGTAATGCACTGCAAAGTTGCATTACTCCTTTATAAAGTTACTAATTAAGTTAGTTTTTATGAAAAGTAATGCTTTACATTACTTTTGAGTTACTTTTAAAAT
>NW_026775108.1:152500-160000 GCF_963082965.1 Carassius carassius | reverse complement strand
ACGCACGCACGCACACACACACACACACACTCACACGCACGCACGCACACACACACACACGCATGCACACACACACACTTAGGCCCTTATCACTCAGAGGGGTAAACAGGAAGTGGTAAGAGTGGTAACAGGAAGTTTACCAGCCTACAGCAACCCTGGAGCCACAGTTAGACTCCTCTAACCCTGTAACAGCTCACTGTGGTGAGGTCAGTTATCACTGCTGTGCTTATTAAAGCTCATTTCAGTGAGTTCTCACATCGTTCTGACAAGGACTGCATGAGGTTTAATGATTCTGTGTGATACGCTCACTGTGTGACGAGTGAAGCCTCAGTAAAACACTTCTTCTACAGGCTGCTAGAAAAATTACTGTTTACAGCGTTAGGCAATGAAGACGATCACAGACATATCTGTTGATTTCTTGAACGCGTAGTTGGTCATAATTCACTCTCCGCTGAAAACACCAGAGTTTTAGAGCAGCTCTGCTCCAGAATCACCTCACAACAAGCTGCAGACAAAGGGTCTTGAATCTAGTCCCACAACTGATAGTTTTTCATGTATTTCTAAAGTTTTTTCCACGTGTCTTGCTTTTGCATCACCATTCAAATCAGCAGCGAGTCAAAGCTGGTCCACAGTTCAGTAAACCGTGGCCATCTCTTTCAGTTATACTTCCACTGTTCTGTATTGTTTGCTTTGATGCGCTGCAGAAGGCAGGACATGTTAATACTTCTATCTGTAAAGACTGTAAAGATACGTTTTCCTGTTTGGTCGATGTTTCTCTCTGGGGTTCAGGTCTGGTGACCAACACCATGGTCATTTAAACAACTTCTGGTGCTTTTGGCAGTGTGGGCAGGTGCCAAATCCTGCTGGAAAGTGAAATCAGCATCTTCAGAAAGCTGGTCAGCAGAAGGAAGCATGAAGTGCTCCAAAATTAATTGGTAAACAGGTGCAGTGACTTTGGTTTTCAAAGCCATTTCACCCCAAATCATCACAGACTGTGGAAACTTAACACTGGACTTCAACAACTTGGGCTATGAGCTTCTGCAGCCTTCCTCCGGACTCTAGGACCTTGGTTTCCAAATAAAACACAAAACTTGCTCTCATCTGAAAAGAGGACTCTGGACCACTGGTGAACCAAACTCAGAGACCATTCTGAAGGTCAGGAAACCTTCGCAGGTGTTTCGAGTTGATTAGCTGATTAGCATGTCACCATACTCTAATTTGTTGAGATTGAATTGAAATGGTGGGTTTTTGTTAAATATGAGCCAAAATCATCACAATTAAAAGAACCAAAGACTTAAACTACTTCAGTCGGTGTGCATTGAATTTATTTAATACATGAGTTTCACAATTTGAATTAAATTACTGAAATAAATGAACTTTTCCACGCCATTCTAATTTATTGAGATGCAGCTGTTTATCATTTAAACAGATCTTTGAATGTCTAATAAACATTTAATGTCCCAAACCGTGCAGCTGTGTCCAGCTGTGAGATGTTATGTAGTGTTGGCTGATCGCGTGTTCTCTGCGTGTTCTCGATCCGTGTGAGTTGGATGTGGAAAGGAGGAGAGTTCAGTTTCACGACAAATTAATCTCATGATTTCAAAGTATGCTGTGCTTTATCCATTTGCACACTGCCATGTTCATGTCATTTTCTGTATGCTGTATGTAAAATGTGATATTTTGGCTTCATTTGAAAAATATGATTCCCAATGCACACAAACTTAGAAATATAGAGTAGACCATAAAAAATATAGTTTTCATTTTTGGTCTGAAGTGTGTCAGTAATTGGTGGGATGGGTCAGGACTCACCGCACTCTTTGGCGGCGCTGATGCAGAGCTCCTCGGTCACGTATTCTCCGGCCGGATAGTTGAGCGCTCTCGCCTGGTCTCTGTACAGATGCACCAGCAGGGCGGCGCCACACACCTGCTGCTCCACACGCTCATCACACGGATCCATGCTCACAGACACAGTCATGTAGATCTCCCCTGAGGAGAAACACACCGTCTGCCCTTTAAAACAGCTTTTATAACACTCTTATTATTAAAAAAGTCTCAACTCCGAAACATATGCATAAATGTCACACTAAAACTACACTAACTCAAACTCTGACCCTGTGGTTAACATTTGCATATATTTAAATGTCATTAAAGAGATGAGGGAAAGAGGATCAAATTCTGTTTGACTTCTACAGAAGTATTTGAGAGAAAAGTAAATGTCAACCAAGTGAAACATGCTTGTGTTTTAGACTGATCGAAATGCAGATCAGATTTGATGAGTGAATGCAGATCATGGTGTGCCTCCAGAAGACTTCAACTGAAGCACATCAATCTCTTTAATGTGTTTCTGATCACTATCTGTCTTTTCTGTTTGATAAAGAGCGACATGAACATCCTGCTCAACACTTCAAAGTCATGCGGCTTCGGAGAGACATGATGAACCACGACAGCACTGACATTTAACCTCTTTTTATTTTGTTTGACTTTACGTGTGTCACACAGCACTTCAGGTCAAGTATGAGTTGATAAAGGTGCTCTAGAAAGAAAAAAAGATTTGGCATTTCTGGACGTTCCCCTATGTGTAATACACTGCTGGGGAAATATACTTTAAAATACAATATTACAATTACAATATTGCATTACTTTACAAAAAGTAACTAATCGTGTAACTTACTTTTTATGGCAAGTAATGCATTTCTTACTTTTGTGTTACTTTTTATCACCTGGGCTTGGCTTGTAATTTATTTTTTAATTACAAAAAAACACAGAAGTTATATTTTTGGCAACTTTAAACTGTGAAATGAATAATTATCAGTCTCTGTGTCTGATTTCTCTCAACATCAGACAGTCCACGAGAAACAATGTAGCATGCGTTACTTAATTTGAAGAAGTAACTCCAATACTGTTGTTGTTAGTTTTGAAGTAGTAAGCTACTTTCGAAAGTAACATGAAAAAGTAATCTGGGACGTAACTTGCATTACTTGTAATGTGTTAAGACTGGGTCTGACGGTGTTCATTGTTTAAATAAAGCATTAGATCAGAAATCTGTCTCCTGCTCGTCACACAGTGACACTTTCAATATTTCTGACTTTTTTATGTCATTTTACAGTCATACACACACACACACACACACACACAGATGCTGTGCAGCAGAAAACCAAATGCAAAAAAGGCGAAGTGCAGAAACTGCACACTAAAATAAGCGAGAGTGACAGTGGCTCCACTCTCATGTAGTTCATGTTAAACTTGTTCTCAGCTGATGTGTAGAGTAATGAACCTTCAGAGAGTCAGTGGAGCTTCACAGCGACTGTAACGAGACTCTGGGAAACAAACACGAGCCAACAGAACAAGGAGGATTAGACCATCAGATGTCCTGACATCCGTCTGCTTTAACATCAACAATAATCAATGACAAAACCCACTCGATTTGATCTGATGCAGACGTCAGGATCTGTGTGTTTCTGTGGTCAGACTGATCAGAAAGAGGAAATGAAAACAGAGAGTGTGCATAATATTAAAGTGAGCGTGATTTAATCGTGTGTGTGTGTGAGTGACAGTCACTGTTCTCTTGGGTTTTTCCTGAAAAGTTAATGACATGTTTCCATTAAAGCTGCAGTTAAACTGACCCAGCGACAGGATCTGTCCTCGTTAACGAAGCTGTTTCTGATCGCTCTGTGTGAGTGAGAGTCATTTACTGATTTGATATGATTCACTGATGCATGTTATTATACAGAGAAACACCAGAGAAGATCTAATAACTTAGATTAATACACTAAAATATATTCTTTAGTACTTCTTAAGATAAACGTAAGATCATCTAAGTGTACTCAACTGTGCACGTGTAGCACACTTGAGTGTATTAAAGATGGTTTAAGTGGTGACTAAACACATTTCTAAATACAGAGCTAGTATGTCACAAGTGCATTGTAGTTCATTTTTATGATGGTGTCCCAAAACAGCACAGTCAAGTACACTTAGATGAAGTAATCGCTTTGGATAAAAGCGTCTGCTAAATGCATAAATTGAATTTTAATTTTAATTTTTTACATTTAAATTTTTAAATTTATTTTAATTTAAATTTAGATGATCTTACGTTTATCTTAAGAAGTACTAAAGAATCATCTTTAGTGTATTAATTACACAATTATTTAGCAAAAACAGAGCACTTTAATTATATTATGGGTTAGGGTTTCACCTGTGATGAATGAAAGAGTAAATCCTGTGTTTCCCAGCGGAGCCGGATCTCTGGCGTCTCACTCGCTCAGGACTCGTGCTGTTCTTCACTTTCTGTTTGCTAGCGGTTCTGCTCATGACAAGATGACAAACGGTCTCAAGAAGGCACACAGACGGAAGAAAACATTAACAGCAGTGTTATCAAGCAGCGCTCAGCTGTGTTATCTGCAGAAGAACACTGTTATTACACAGCAGCCATGAAGAACAAGCCTAACTCCAGAAACACTTCTGAGCTCCACCTGCTCTTCACTTCCACAGACCCCGATCAGATGATCCAGGAGTCCAGCTGAGACCTGAGAAGAGCCGTCTGATCTCCATCCTCACATCTACAGTCAGTAATCAGCTCCAGACTCCGGTGCTGCGTTCACACTGAAGCAGGACTCTGCTGCTGTCACTTTAAGACACTCCTGTCCTGTCAAACTCAAACCACACACATGTGTGAAGCTGCAAACTTCCAGCGGTCAGAAACTTCACAACAAACCCTGATCATATAAGAAACGGGCCACATGTGTGATGATGAGGGGAAACCACCCGATTCAGAGCGAAACACAAACAGGATTTTCCGTACAAGCGCACAAAGTCATCAGACAGCAACATCAACAAAACACGAACCGAACCTCGCGGGTCTGGGTTTGTTTGTCTGTGTTAGTCACTTCGCTGATTCTGTTGTCATGGAGACCGAACCGAACCGAAACTGCGGAGCGGCGAAAGAACCGAGCCTCATCCGGATCCAGAGACGCTACAGACCCAGCTGGGTTCAGCCGTCTCAGCTCAGCTGCCGCGGGAGCGCGCACGCACGCAGTTGCGTCGGTGGACGGGGCTTCAACGTCATCGCATATTAATGACTTAAAGGGATAGCAAAGAGTATACTCTTTGGGGATAGTTTACCCAAAATTAAAATTGTATGTTAATCTGCTCACCCCCATGGCATCCAAGATGTAGGTGACTTTGTTTCTTTAGTAGAACACAAACTGATATAAACAAACCCAAATTATCGTCTAATTCCCACTAACTAGTTGGTTATTAGCATGAATATTACTGGGATATTAATGTCTTATTCTGCTAGATTTAATTCTGAATCCTTAATCCTAGCCAACTCTTAAACTCAATAACTACTTTACTGAGCATTAATAAACAGTAATTAGGAGTACTGGAGGCAAAATATATAGTTAATAGTTAGTTAATAGTGGGAATTAGACCCTAATCTAATTTATGTAGTTATTTATTAATTATTTGAAATAATTTTTGCAATGGGGTTCCCTTTCTCTTTTTAGTCTAATTACACAATTTAAAGGGTGCAATTAACTATTAATTAATTACTTTTGAAGAAATTTTAAGAAATGTATCGCTCTCACGGTACTTTGATGTCTGATCGTTCTGCGCAGAGCCGACGCTTGTCTGATGAGCACGTTTCCGCTTCCGGTGACGTGTGAGAGAAAGATGGCTGCGCGGGGAAAGAAACGTGCAGCGGAGCGAGCGGCACAAAACAAGACGAAACGAGCGAAATTAAACGGGAACAAAACGCCACAAACCGAGAAAAACCCGAAGACCGTGATGTTTACCCCGGAGAATGAAGAAGAAGCGAATAAAAACATCATCAGCGTCCCGCCGCCCGTCAGCTCGGTAACACACACACACACACACACACACACACCACGCGCAGTTTAACACGCGGCTCACTCCTGTAACATTCTGGCTTCATAAGTGTTGGAAAATAAGTTAACGTTACATGATTTTTATGTTTTATGCATTGTACCAAATTAGTGAGATGTTTAACTATTAGGAATGGATTTTGGTCAAGCTCGAGGGCTTAAAAAAGAATAATTATGACTAGATTGTTCAGACACTGGCCATGAAAATATTCCACCCTGGACAGATAACTTAGATATTACAACATGTTAATAATGTAAATGTTAATAATGAGCTTTTTTTTGGATTGTATATGTCCCTTATGTCAGATTTTTTTTTTTAAACAATAAAACAATTATTGATGAATAGAATGTCTTTTTAAGAACGGGTACTTTTTGTGCCAATTTTAGCCAATTGGGCTGTAAATAATACCACATTTTGCTCCAAAACATATATGCTGTTAGTGTTCCTCACCTTACAAAATAAGACGAAAGTATATCAAACATTTAATGTTGCTGTGAAATTATTTAAAATGACTTGTCTAACAGGGTGGAGCAGAGTATAACAGGTTCGTTAACGGTGGACAAGCTTTCCGTGATTGTCCTGCAGTTTCCCATCTGTAATGTGTGGAACTGCGCCTTTATAATATTGTTTCAAAACAATACCAAAAAAAGTTAAATAAATAATAATCCAGATTTCCTTTGGGGGAGGGACACAAAAAATAGCTATGTGGTTCCTTATCACGATCCGTCATGGTGACAAAACAATTATCTGTTCAGATGGCTAGAGACATAATTACAAATTAGAGAGGACAGACATAATTATTTTATATATATATATATATATATATATATATTTGATTAAAAATAAAGATTTTATAAATCATTTGGATTAACTAGATTAACAAACAACCATCACAAGGAACAGTAATGGACAGTGATGACATTTTTTGTTTTTTATTATGATGGAAAAAAATGGATGCTGCGTTAATTGTATTAAATTTTTAAATATTTCCACGGTCAGCCTAGTGGATGTTTTTTTTTTTTTTTTTTTGACCTGGGAGTTTAAGGATTCTGATGCACAATATCTAATATATATATATATATATATATATATATATATATATATATATAGACAGACATGTATTTGCCATATACACTAAATACTATTTATTCTATTAGAATTTCCACAGGGTGGAATATTTTGAGCTAAATTTGAGTAAACAACATTTAGCTAGCTAACCTTCTACAGATTAACAGAATTTTTATAACTATGTCAGATTTGTTTTTACATTTTTTTGATAGGACGAACATTCTCCATAATATAGCCGAAGAGGGTGGAACTTTAAGGGTGGGACAAGCAGGATAACATTTCAAAAACTAAACAAAAAGTTAGTGAGAGTTGAAGCTTACCTCAGTTTGTACAGTTGAATTCCAGTGGGAAAAATAAATGTCATGACTTCAGGGACACGGTAATTGAAGAAAACTGTAAGAAAAAAAAATGATTTATGTATGATTAGAAGCAGTTTTGCATAATCTATAACATAAAACATATTTTAAGTTTTTTTTTATCATTTAATGGTTTATATTTCTTGTGGTAGTTGATTACTTTGCACTGAGGACATCATAAAATTGAATGCAT
>NW_026775108.1:132500-147500 GCF_963082965.1 Carassius carassius | reverse complement strand
TTCACTAATTCCTCTGTTTTCGTCTCGGTTCATGCTGCAGAAGGACATCACAGCTTATAGAAGTCAAGTGTATGGAGAGGATATGTATTAATACATTCTCGGCTCTGTGTTTGATCCTCGTTCATTACTAAAGCACTGCTGCTGAGAAGCAGATTTACAGAAACACTGATTACCTTTAAATAGGTTCATCTCAAGCACTGATGGTGTGAATCTGTCTAGTTGTCCTTGCGTGTTTAATTTCCTCTAGACTGTGTTTTCTCACACAACTCATAATATCTGAACACGATTTGACGGATCGAGTGTGGTTCTTGCAGACCTTCTCGACGCCTCTCTACCATCCGAAGAGTCAGCCGTTTGTGGACCATGTTCTGACCTTCACCATCGCTGACCACAGGATCTGGTTCAGGAACTATCAGGTGAGCAGCGCAAGCGTTCAGCCGTCTGTGTGAGCCACAGTTCCTCAATAACTCTGTGCTTGTCATCCGCAGATCATCGAAGAAGACGCGTCTCTGGTGGAGATCGGCCCACGATTCGTCTTGAATCTGATCAAGATCTTCCAGGGCAGCTTCGGTGGACCCACGCTGTTCGAGAACCCTCACTTCCAGTCTCCCAACACGGTGAGACTCGTCCTCAAACTAGTGCTGGGACATTTTTCACACTTTAGTATTTCATTTGAATTTAATGTTTTGCCACAATTTAATTTTTTTTTAAATCAAGGAATCGCAAGGAACTTTAGAATTAGACACTGTGACGGTATGTCATTGATGACAGTAAAGCGTAAGGATTGATTAGTTGAGTGACGCACTCGTATCAATGTCCATGTTTACAGAACATGCAATGCAAAGGCAGCGTGAGTGAATAAAACAAACCTGTGAAGGACTACAGCTGTATGTCTGATAGTTCATGTGTGCATCACGGTGACAGACTCAAAGCTGCTGCTGTTGTGAATAAGTGTAGATGAGCGTCTGGTGTTGTGTGTGATGTGTGTCCAGCATCGGCGCCTGATCCGACAGGCCACAGCGGCCCGGCACAAGGAGCGTCAGCTGGTGAAGCAGATCCTGAAGGAGAAGCGCTCCGAGGAGCTGGAGGTGCTGGCGAAGGACGTGACAGACGAGGTGTTCCTGACTCCAGCCGAGCCCAGAGATCCTGAGATCCAGCGACAGCCTCCAGAACCACACAAGAAGAAGAAGCTGCGCCTCACAGAGCTGAAGAAGAAGACGCTGATGAAGCGCAAAGGCCTGCGATAAACCTGCTGAACTCCCTGAACATCTCTGTGAATGTCACGCAGGCTTGCATTGGTCTACTGCTCAGAGATCTGATCTCAGATCACAGCTTCTGGAACAGAAAGGGTTTCTAAAACACTTAACATGGCTCAATGCTTTCAAACTGTGTTTCTAAATGACCAAACTACAGACAAACTTGAGTTTGGTCTGTTTTAATGCATTCAGCCCTTATGGGAGGAAAACTCTTAACATATTATTAAACGAGTTGTATTATTCTGGACTCATCTGCTTGTGTACATGGCATGCTTTATTAATAATGTGTTAGAGCTTGGTCTTTTAAAAACACTGTTTTAAAGCAACAAGCCACGTTAAGAGTTTCAGATTTTTTTTTTTTACATCTGTGTGTTTCTGATGGTTTTGTAAACAATGCATTGTTAATAAAACTTTTAATTAATGTTCAAACATGTTGATTTTAATTTGCTTCATAGAAAATACACATCAGTGATGACCAGGACTGCGTTTTCCTCGTCGTTCTTAACCTGTAACTTATTAATAAGAGTTTCCAGAGATGTTCTTAGTTTACCTTCTGTAAGTCATACTTTGGGAAGGTCTGTTGTCTTTCTCTTTCTCTCTAATAGCTGCTGATCATGTCTCTCTTGTGTTTTTGAGTAGGTCATCCAATAACAGAAAGTAGTTATTGACACTAGTATGTGAAGCTGCTGCCGGGTGATAAACCGTTTGTGGAGAAAATGAAGACACTATGGAAGATATATTATGATAATATTAATGACCCTTTCAAAGGCCAGTTAGTGACGAGGGCTATGTTTAGGCATGAGGTTGTGGGTTCATGCAATCGTTAATTTTATTTTTTTAATAAAATACCCAGGCTTGGATTTAGCTTGCAGTGTTCTTTATTAAATCCCATGATAAATGCAATTTCAACGGTTTCTGAAGTGCATCTTGTTGGCACTATTGCAAAGCACCATTTATTTTCCTCTCTCTTGTTAATAGCTGTTAAATTATTAAGCAGTGTCTCATGTATTGTTTCCCTCAGTCATCAGTGATATATTTAACGCAGAGGGTGCGTGCACGTGACCCGTAGGAACTACTTGTCGATGGTTTCTGTTTCCGGTCGGACTGTACCGTGGCGGAACCGGAAACATGGCGTTCGATTTCGGGGACGCGTCCAGCAGCCCGAATGAGTTCATATGAACTGTTACTCAGTTCCGATAAGCGTTCATTGTTTCATATGAAAAGCTATATTAATACACACGAGGAACCAGTCAGCAGAGGCGGCCTTACCTATGTTTCACCCGTTTCAATTGAAACGGGCCCCGCCCTCCAAGGGGGCCCTCAACAGAACAGGAAAATCCCATTCATTTTCTCCCTAGGATATTGATTTTCAGACATAATGTCTAAAGTGGTCTCCAACACGTCGCTCGCGAGAGTAGCTCGTGACCTGATTGGAGGTAGCTCGAGGGCCGTTCAATATCGCGTCTTTTGCACGCTCAAGTTCATTATTTCAAATAATTGAAGCGACACGCTCATTTTTTTCCAGGCGCAACAAGTCAACATGAAGGATGGGGGTGCACCCAAACTACGGGGGTTTTTTCTAAATAAATCTTCTAGCAGAGCTACAGCAAAGCGTTTTTCGGTGGTGGAAATCCATTAGCTATTAAAACTTCTCTGTCGTTGTGGAGAGCGCATGGTGCATAGCAATGACAGACGCCACGGGAACCGAATTCTACTATTAATAATAAAAGATAAGCTAATAATGTGCATTGTAAATGTCAGTATTTTGTCTTTTTTTGAATCATTCTTTCTATAAAAATTATTTAAAGGCTGAAATATGCGAGGTTTATCTTTTTATAAAAACTTTTTTGTCAAAACTTTATTTGAACGTGTACATGTTAGATAACATGTTGCAAGACACTCCTTTCAAATTTGGCCATCATTTTTAATGTTACTATTTTAATGTTCATGTAAACAAAAAGTGCATATTGATGGTAAGTTTATTTGTTATTTGGTTTTCTACATAAAACTTGGTGAATTGATTTTATTGTGTAGTATTAGTACTTTTTGAACAGGATTATGTGATAACCATGCTCATTTTGGTCACTATAATCATGAAATTACATTTTCATACCATTTTATCTCTAGTTATGATGCACTATAAAATCAACAATAATTATGTGTTTTTACAGTATAATATTTTGATATATATAGCCTATGTCAATTAAGGGGGACATATATAGGCCTACAATAACTCTTTTAGGTCTAAAACAGTTAGCATAGTTGTTTATATGAGAGTTATGAGACATTATTTAAGAGATTTAATTATTATTTAATTATTAATTCGTGAGTACGGTTTAGGGCGCACGGATTGCCAAAACCGTCGTCACGGATTTTTTAAAAATTATTTTTACTTACACAGGTGACTTCCCGGGCTCCGTAATACGGCAAGTTGAGGGGATGTTTGAGCTGTTTTTTTTTAAGTCAGCCCAGACAGCTGAAAATATAGCTACTGCGCAAATCAAATAAGCAGTGATGTTGCCCTGCGTGAAAGGGCGAGGCTTATTCCAACGTAAAACGCTGTATTTTATATAGTTTGTATAAAGCTGCCTTTTAATGGAGCTGAAAGTGCGAGTAATAAAATAATATGATGCAAACCAACAGGAATCCTTGCTTTTTCTGCTCTATTATGTTTACATTTTATGTGGGCAGGGCCCCATATTAGTTATTGAAACGGGCCCCAGATGCTTAAGGCCGCCCCTGCCAGTCAGAAGTAGAATAGGACTGAGTGAACTGCAGCAATATGCTCTTCTTTTACAAGAGCCGGCAGTCCTTTACACTTATATAATACTGCTGACACAGTGTTGGGGAGTAACTAGTTACATGTAACGGCGTTACGTAATTTAATTACAAAATTATTGTAACTGTAATTAGTTACAGTTACTACGAAAAAATGAGTAATTAAATTACAGTTACTTATGAAATTTTTAACGATTACAAAGGGGATTACATTTGAATATTTACACACATCCACATACAGATTTAACTGATTTCTTTCCCAAATTGCACTGACTATTCTGAGACATATCGCCCTAATAATTTCCGGGATGCGGAAACACAGTCTGGTTCGTAGAATCCAGTCATAAAAACGGAATGTCTAACGCGGACGGATTATGCCACATTTTGGATAACTAAATCAAAAGTAGGTCAGTACACTTGAATCAAAACATGACATCGACTAGTGTCTGTGAATATTAAGCCCCAAAAATGCAATATATGACTCCTGCACATTCTGCGTGTCTGTGGAAATCAGGCGCGGACTGGACACCGGGAGAACCGGGACAATTCCCGGTGGCCTGGCAGCCGATTTTGCCCCACTATTTAATATCATTATTGTACAATTGCCTGCCGAATGTACTAAAGCGATCATTTGCGAATCCGCCATTTGATAATTAAATATCTAATAAATCATGAAGTGTTAGTCATGACTCGCGCGCTCTCCGCGCCTCCGCCAAACGGTTTGGATCAGACTCAGAGTAATCAATGCGAGAGAGAGAGAGAGAGGGAGAGAAAGAGGACGACCTGGTCCTCCTGTCGCCCACTAAACAAGGGCTTCAGGACGGCCTGGATCTGCTGGAGGATTACTGTCAGTCCTGGGCCCTGACCGTCAACCTCCAGAAGACTAGAGTCATGATGTTCCAGAAACGCTCCAGATCTCAGGGACCAACACACACATTCACACTCTCACACATAACCATTGAGAGCACAAAAGCATACACCTACCTCGGCCTGAAATTAACTCCAACTGGTAACTTTACTTTGGCTGTGAATGAACTCAAAGAGAAAGCTCAGAGGGCTTTCTATGCCATAAAACGATCAATCAAAATTGACATCCCAATCCAAATTTGGCTCAAACTTTTCAAATCAATAATTGAACCAATTGTTTTATATGGCAGTGAAGTGTGGGGTCCTTCTATAAAATTTGATTTTTTAAATTGGGAAAAACATCCGATTGAAACTCTACAATTAGATTTCTGTAAAAGAATACTCAAAGTCCAAAGAAAAACACCAAACAACGGATGCAGGGCAGAATTGGGCCAATACCCTCTCCTCCTAAACATCCAAAAAAGAGCCATCAAATTCTGGAAACACCTGAAAACAAGCGATCCCAACACGTACCATTATAAAGCCCTGAAACACCAAGAGCTGAGCGTAACGAGGAGTCCCCTGTGCCAGCTGGTGCTGAGACTGACTGAGCTCTCTCCTGCAGAGATCAGCTCGCCTCAGCACACACACACACACTCACACACATTCGGCCTGCACAAATTATCAACACAGAACAACACAAGTACATCACCCATTGGACAAACACCATTCAAAACCAACACAAACTGGAATGTTATTCGGCACTAAATCGAGAGTACACTGTTGCGAGCTACCTGAGCACAGTGAATGATGTGAAGCTCAGGAAAACCCTGACGATGTACAGACTCAGCGAGCACAGCCTGGCCATCGAGACGGGCCGGCGCAGACAGACCTGGCTCTCCCGGGAGGACAGACTCTGCTCGCACTGCATTCTGGGAGTGCCAGAGACCGAGCTGCACTTCCTCACAGAATGCCCCAAATACCAACACATCAGAGACCAATATTACCCCAAAATGAATAAGATATTTCCCCAATTTAACACCTGTAATCCAACCCAAAAACTTAGATTCATCCTTGGCGAAGAAGCCAAATGCTCCAATTTAGCAGCAAGATTTGTAGCATCTCTCCACATCCTGAGGGACGAGCAGAGCAGCAAACACCCAATCACACACACACACTCACTCACACACACACACTTTAAAGGGAAGTCGTGGCCTAATGGTTAGAGAGTTGGACTCCCAATCGAAAGGTTGTGAGTTCGAGTCCCGGGCTGGCAGGAATTGTGGGTGGGGGGAGTGCATGTACAGTTCTCTCTCCACCTTCAATACCACGACTTAGGTGCCCTTGAGCAAGGCATCGAACCCCCAACTGCTCCCCGGGCGCCGCAGCATAAATGATGAACACTGCTCCGGGTGTGTGCTCACAGTGTGTGTGTGTGTGTTCACTGCTCTGTGTGTGTGCACTTCGGATGGGTTA
Organism: Carassius carassius; assembly: GCF_963082965.1. Lineage (NCBI taxonomy): Eukaryota > Metazoa > Chordata > Actinopteri > Cypriniformes > Cyprinidae > Carassius > Carassius carassius. The sequence continues at coordinate 141,144 of NW_026775108.1, read as the reverse complement.
AATGCAGAGCACAAATTCTGAGTATGGGTCACCATACTTGGCTGAATGTCACTTCACTTTCACTTCACTTTCACACACACACACACACACACACTGACAGCCTAACACACCCAAACACACTCACAGCCTAACACACCCAACCACACACACACACACACACACACTCACAGCCTAACACACCCAATCACACACACACTCACAGCCTAACACACCCAATCACACACACACCCAATCACACACACCCAAGCACACACACACTCACAGCCTAACACACCCAAACACACACACACACACACACTCACAGCCTAACACACCCAATCACACACACACACACACACTCACAGCCTAACACACCCAAACACACACACACACACACACTCACAGCCTAACACACCCAATCACACACACACTCACAGCCTAACACACCCAATCACACACACACACACACACACACACACACAGCCTAACACACCCAATCACACACACACACACAGTCTAACACACTCAATGAACACACACACACTCACAGCCTAACACACCCAATCACACACACACACTCACTCACAGCCTAACACACCCAATCACACACACACACTCACTCACAGCCTAACACACCCAAACACACTCACAGCCTAACACACCCAATCACACACACACACACTCACTCACAGCCTAACACACCCAATCACACACACACACACACACTCACAGCCTAACACACCCAATCACACACACACACACACACACTCACAGCCTAACACACCCAATCACACACACACACACACACACTCACAGCCTAACACACCCAATCACACACACACACACACACTCACAGCCTAACACACCCAATCACACACACACACACACACACACACACTCACAGCCTAACACACCCAATCACACACACACTGTCGCGTTCACTATGTCACGGGTGTTCGTAATGTAACGCAGGATAATAGGTGGGAGGTTTCACTTACCTGATTGAAGCACAGACCAGTCAAATCCCAAACAGGTGTGTTAAATCCAGTAATGAATGAGCGCGGGCTATAAGCGGGAGCGAGTATTCATTTTGGCATGTTGTCTCGTCAGGAGAGATGCGCCACCGGTAAGCTGCTGTTTTTATCCATTGAGTTTGTTGTCTGTTGCGTTACTGCTGTGCTGCCGTTACATGTGCGCGGTTTGTATGATTGAAAACTGTTACTTTGGTCACGCTGATAAAACCTTGTGTGCGGTCTGATGTTTAATATTGTCGGCTCGATAGTATCCGTGGCTATATAAAAGGCAAATGTTTGAAATTGGAGCGTTTCACTGTCACACGAGTTACTTCCTGTTTGCAGTGCTGGATGGGTAATGTAGTTGATCACTTTACATTTTGTAATGGATTACTATGCTCAGCGATGCCACTTAGAACTACACTCACTGTTTTCACTTTGAGTCAACAGACTGAGAACGCTATTGGTTTAATGTGTAACATTGACATTGTATATTTGGTGTGTGTGAAGTTGTTGCATTTCTGTGTTAATATGCATGTGCTTTGTGTAGTCATTTAGTTTAAATACTAAGTATATTATGATATTTATAAGATTAAATACTGACTATATTGAAATTTATATTTTACTTATATTTGTATATGTTATAATATGTAATATATATTTATATTCAGATTTTATGGTATATTATGTATGTGGCTATCAATATTGTTGTTTACATTGTAACCTCTCCATTTCTCCAGGTTTATAACCTGCTGATGTGTGTGGACTAATCAATTGTTTATGAAAAATAAATCAGGGTAAATAAAAACCCACAACGAGTTGTAACAACGTGTCCTCTCCTGACGCCCCGTTCGGTGGGGATATTCTTAAAGAACCGAACAGTTATAAACCGCGGCCTACTGCACTGGATTGAATGCAGCTAAAACAGCCACGGACTGCTTCATTAAGGAAGCTCAATCAACCCAGGATCAGCTGGCCTCTCACTTCTTTGACTGACCCCAAGTTTATCATTAATCAAACTGCCCGTTGATCAAGGATAAAGGAGCTCGTGTGCACATTGGCATTGACGTCTCTCCAGTCAACACAAAGGGAGTAACAATGGCAGACTTGGAAAAGCTTAAAAGTGTGCGATCAAGAGCACAGGCTTCATTCACCAAAAGGGCTCATACTCTCACCAAACCGGGACTCTTGGAACCGACTGAAGTCCTCAGTGAATGGAAGATTTTCAGGACAGACTTTTCTAAAGTCATAGATGCGGGACATGAGTATGCTGAAGCCCTGAGAGAGTCAACGGATGAGGAGGTCATAGAATCTGCAAACCAAATTGAGGAGAAGACAGCGGAGTGTGAGAACAGGTTCCTCAAGGTAAAGAATGCCACCCAGGAAACCTTTTGGGCCAGCTATGCAGAGGAGGTGTTTTTTAAGCAGGTCAAAACAGCTGAGTCGGCCATCACTCAGGCAGAGGAAGAGGAAGTTAACCCTCGGAAGTCAGTCAAGGACCGTAGGCTAAGAAATAGAGGTCTTGAGAGAGAGGTCATTGAACTCAGAGAAATGCTAGTAGAGTGGAAGGAGTTGGTTCCTGGTTCGAGGGCATTAGATCTCAGGACACGCCACAAGACACTAAAGAAGAGGGTCCTGGCGTTGTCTGACAAACTGGAGGAGGACGAAGCAGACCAAGTGAAGGGTAGAGAAAGAAACCTGGAAGATGAAAGCAGCGCGGTTGGTGATCCGATACGAGATGCTCCTTTCATCTCTCTCCCTGACATGTCTGCCGATCTCCAGCTGAAGCCCAAAACGTATGCGGGGGCATTGAACATGAACACACGGCCCCTCTCACAGCAGAGCAGCCCGGAAAGGACCAAAGGAAACTTTAATCTCAAGCCTCAAATCAGCCTTGAAAGAGCACGGCTACCGACTTTCTCTGGTGACATGAGGGACTATTACCGCTGGAAGACTGAGTGGGAGGACCTACAAGAATTGGGTAACCCACAAGGTGTGGAATGTATAAAAAAGTTCCACTTATTAAATAGTCTCCACGAAAAGGTCAAGAAGGATCTCGTCCTATCTGGCTGTGGATCCGCCGACGATATGTTCAGGCTGCTGGACAGCAAATACGGGAACAAAGCAAAAATAGTCCTAATGATCACCAACGAAGTCCAGTCTCTTCCCCCTGTCAAAGGAAACAATCCAAGAAGAACCATTGAATTGATCCAGGCTGTTGAAAGAGCACTGTACAACCTCCAGATTCTTGGTGAAGAGGATGCCGTGAAGAACCGTGTTGTTGCTCAATCTCTTGAAAGCAAGCTTCCCAGTTCACTCAAGAAGGAGTGGATTATGCACAAAACTGACCCAGCAAACAGGTTCTCTCCAAAGTATCATTTTGATTGCCTCCTAGGATTCTTGAAAAGGCAAGAGGAGATTCTTGAGGAATTGGATCAGTTGGAGCCAAGCCCTGTGGACAAAGGCCCTGTGGAAAAGGGTGCTGCAGACTACCCAGATAAGAGAGGGAGGAAGGCTTTCACTAAATCCACAGCAGGTCAGAAGGACGACTATCCCTGCTGTACTGTCTGTGAAGATGACTCTCATGCTGGCAAGCTATTTGCGTGCAAGATCTTCAGGGAGCAAGATCTTTTAAGAAAAAGGGCCCATGTGAAGAAGCTAGGGTTGTGCTCCAAGTGTTTGAGGCCCCACCCCAAGGATGGTAAAGGATGCACACCCAGATACCTCTGCCCAAAAGTAGACTGTCGGAAAGGAGGGGTGTCGGACCACAATTACCTTCTGTGTCCTAAGCCACCGACTCCAAGGAAGAACAACAGCAGTGAGGAGCAGAGTACCATAAAAATTGGAGGAAAGAAACTTGGCCTAACCAACAAACAAGAGGAGTTTCTGGCAGAACTTACTCCAGAACAAAGAGAGAAATACAAGAATGCATTCTCAAACAAAATATCATCAACTGTATGTGCCAAGGCTGGAGATGGACTGCAAGAACATCCAGTGGTGATGATGCTGATGGAAGTGACGACAAACTCGGGATGCCTTATTGGCTCCCTAATCGACCTCGCATCTGATACCAATTACATCACCAATGAAACTGCTGATCGCCTTGGACTGTGCGGTGAGAACATCAGGCTTATAGTCCATGGAGTTGGGGGGATGAAGAAGACTGTCCTGACCAAACGATATTCTCTGCGGCTGAAGGTGAAGACATCCAAGGGAAAAGTGGCAGAGCATAGGATTCTCTGCTATGGCCTGGAAAACATCGCCGAGGTGACTCAATTAGTCACTGCCGAGCAACTGCAGAAGTTTTTCCCAAATGTACCCAGAGACGAACTGGTCCGTCCCACAAAGATTGACCTTCTTATCAGTCATCGGGAAGGTCGTCTTGTTCCCCAGCCAATCAGGATTGTGGAAGACCTCGTTCTCTGGGATGGTCCGCTAGGAAAGACCGTTGGGGGAACCCATCCCGATCTCATTGAGACAGTTGACATGGCCGTGTACTGCTCCGAAACTCACCTTGCAAGAACCATGAGATCAGCCTCGATGGCGTATAAAGAGACCATCATACCTCGGGAAGAGGAAGGAAATGCGCTTATCCGGAGCACAGCAACCGCCAACAAAGAGGTCTTCGAGTGGTTCAGGTGGGACAGTATCGGAGCTGCGTGCAGTCCTCAATGTGGCGGCTGCAAGTGTGGTAGGTGCCCCCCTGGAGGAAAAGAAATGACCCTTAAGGAAGAGCGGGACCTGGAAAAGATAAAAGAATGCCTAACATACGTGCTGGCGGACAAACACAGCAACTCTCCCCACTGGGACACAGCTTATCCCTGGAAGACAGACCTCACAGCACTGCCAAACAATCGGCAGGCAGTGGAGGCGACCTTCAGAAATACTGAGAAACGTCTGGAGAAAGAACCTGTGTGGAAGGCTGCATACAAAGAACAAATACATGAAATGGTTTCAAGAGGGGCTGCTGCAAAACTCACAAGGGAGGAAATTAACAACTGGGAAGGACCTAAATGGTACATCAGCCATCTGGTTGCACCGAACCCTCATTCCTCCTCAACCCCTGTGAGAATTGTGTGGAATAGTAGCCAAGAGTTCCGAGGCATAAGTCTAAATGATCTCCTTCACAAGGGTCCTGATATACTCAATCCCATCAGAGGTGTCCTTCTGAGGTTCAGGAGTGGACTCCATGCAGCACTGGGTGATGTAAAAAAGATGTATAACTCAGTGTGGCTGAAAGATGATGAAGTTCACCTCCACCGCTTTCTCTGGAGAGACAACCCTGAGGACAACATTGAGGAGTTTGCAGTCGTCAGAGTAAATATCGGCGATAAACCCGCAGGATGTATTGCCCAAGTTGCAATGAAAGAGACAGCCAACCTTCCTCAGTTTGCTGATATGATTGAAGAACGGCGAGCTCTGACTGAGGACAGCTATGTGGATGACATCCTGACCTCACACGATGACCTCAAGACACTGGAGAGGATCACCAAAGGGGTGGAGGAGATTTTGAGAGCGGGAGGCTTCTTCCTGAAACCATGGGTTCTGTCATGCCAAAGTGGGAGGAGTGGAGTCCCTTCTGAAACAACTGTACCCACGACCCTGGTACTGCCCAACCAAATGCATGATGGGGAGAACAAAGCGCTTGGGGTCGGTTACGAACCTGAGACAGACAAGCTCCGTTTGCTGACTTCTATCAACTTCTCTAAGAAAAGAGGGAAAATGAGGACAGGATTTAATCTGAGTATGGAGGATGTCAGGGAAGGAACACCAAATCCCCTTACCCGACGCATACTTCTTAGCCAGATTGCCGCATTATACGACCCGGTTGGTCTTGCCTCACCAGCCAAACAGAAGGGAGTGATGTTGGTACGAGAATCATTCCAGGAAGCTGGCAAGGACAACCCATCTAAAGACACATGGGATGCCCCTCTCTCACTAAAACTTAGAGAAGCCGCAATAACGCTCTTTGAAGAATTTGTGAGGCTTGGCCAGGTAAGGTTTGAGAGAAGCCTCACGCCTCCTGGAGCCATAGGCCCACCGACAGGGATCACGTTCTCAGATGGAAGCGAATCCTCCTATGGAGCCGTACTCTACCTGCGGTGGGAAATCCGAGACAAGGTGGTAATGAAGTTGGTGGAATCCAAGGCTAAACTCACCCCTCTCGACCAAAAGGGAGATGTGATCAAAGCAGAACTCTGTGGCGCGGTCTTCGCTACCCGCCTAAAAAAGTATTTTGAGAAGCACTGCCACATTAAAGTCAAGCAATGGATTCACTTTGTGGACAGCCAAACAATCCTGGCAGCCATCCAAAAGGACAGCTACGGCTTCCAGACCTTTTTCGCAAATCGAATCGGTGAGATTCAGAAAGCCGGACATGTGGAAGATTGGAGGTGGATTGAAGGCAGACGAAACATTGCTGACATTCTTACCAGAGGTGCAACTCCGGAGGAACTTAATGAAGGGTCAGAATGGCAGCAAGCCCCTGAGTTTCTGAAATGGCCTAAGACCGACTGGCCTATGAAGATGGCCAGTGAGATTACACCCTCTGCTGCTGAAGATGTGGGAAAACTTCAGCGGAAAGCCTTCTCAGCTGTGATTACCAGGGCCCAGTCAAAAGAAAGAACTGACCTTAACGGGCCTGACATCAAGGCGGACCTCAGACATGGGGTCAACGGTAGATCAACATCACCAGCTGTCCCGGGTGCAACATCAGTGGCAGGCAGACAGAGAAGGCCCTGGGCGATTGGTTTGGTACGTCTTGTGGAACCTCAACGCTTCAGTTCTCTGTCTAAGCTGTGTGGTTCCATAGCCTGGACTCGAAGGGCTGCGGAAACCTGGCTGAGAAAATGCCAGGCACCTGACTCATCAAAGTGGGAGGCAAACTGTTCTATCCTGTCAACTGAGGAGAGAGCGCAAGCTTTCCAAGACCTGGTCCTCGCAGCCCAAGATGGCAGTCAGTTCCTGGACTCAACACTGAACCGCTTGGTGGTCCACAGAGACGAGAGCACAGGAATCCTTCTCTGTGGAGGACGAATCCAGTCCTGGAAAGAAGATGGAACAGCTGTTCCTTTAATTCCATTTCGTTCATGGCTCGCAACACTACTGTCAAGAGAAGCTCATGACGAGAACCATGAAGGTGTTGCTGCCACGCTTCTGCGCACCAGGAGGAAGGCATGGATTGTGCAAGGTCGGAGGATAGTAAAGAAAGTTGCAAACAACTGTATTACATGTCGCAAACTGAAAGGGAAGATGTGCCAGCAGATGATGAGTGATCTGCCGCCAGAACGCTCACAGCGTGCTAACCCATTTGAGTATACCACACTAGACCTCTTTGGCCCCTTTGAAATCAAGGATGCTGTCAAGAAAAGAACAGGAAAAAAAGTTTGGGGCATAGTATTCTGTTGCATGGCATCAAGGGCAGTCCATGTGGACCTCGTTGACGACCAATCATCGGAAAGCTTTCTCCAAACTTACTCTCGCTTTGTAGCATTGAGAGGCAATCCCAGAAAATTGTGGTCAGATAGGGGAACCAATTTCATTGGAGCTAAACCTGCCCTACAAGACTTGCATAGGTACTTAGCTACCTTACGGGAAGCATCCATAGAAGACAAAGCCGCCAAGAATGGGACAGTGTGGGCATGGAACTTTCATCCGGCTGACGCACCTCATCGCAACGGGTCTGCGGAAGCTGCAGTTAAGCTCATAAAAAGGGCTCTCACTAGCCTCGGAGGGACAACAAGCTCACTCACCTGGGGTGAGCTCCAAACCCTCTTCTACCAGGCAGCTAACCTCACCAATGAAAGGCCGATTGACGCCAGGGCACAAGAACAAGAAGACTCTATAGAGTATTTGACCCCCAATACTCTGCTTCTCGGGAGGACCAGGCAAGGGGGAGATACAGGAGGAATTGACTTGTGCACCCATCCCTGGCGCCGTCTCAGATCCATCCAGATTGGTGTGGATATGTTCTGGAAAAAGTGGAGTGAACTGGCCGGACCTAACTTATTCATTCGGCCAAAGTGGCACCAGACCCAAAGAAATGTAGCGATAGGTGACATTGTTTGGATTGCTGATCAGAACGCACTGCGAGGGCAATTCCGGCTCGGACGGATCCAGGCCGTGTACCCTGACAAAAAAGGACTTGTGAGAGACGCGGACGTTAAGACGTGTGCAGGCCCCCCTGCCTCCCTAATAGTTGGGCAACTGAAGAGGAATACTCAGCAGCTGACGTCAGTCATCCTACGGCGAGACGTGAGGAGACTGGTAGTCCTCATCCCTGTGGAAGACCAGTGACTCCTAGACCTCGTCTCTTCGGCCACCAATTCTCCAGGCGCTGCCTAAACACCCAAACCCCCAATTCTGAAGGCATTACCTCAGGATAACTCTCTCTCTCTCTCTCTCTCTCTCTCTCTCTCTCTCTCTTTCTCTCTCACTGGTTGGTATGCTTCTATGCTGCCTTCACCACCACTTGCACCACCATTCACGAAGAATGAAGAGTACATACCCCATATGACCAAACCTGGCAGAACACCACACATCTGTCAGGGGAGGTGCTTGAACAATGACAATGGTGTCCTATTCTTCACAAAAAAAAAAAAAAAAAAAAAAAAAAGTGTGTATTATGTGGTGTAATGTTTTGCCTATGACCG